>NW_012114544.1:8099262-8100093 GCF_000951035.1 Colobus angolensis palliatus | reverse complement strand
TGCTATTGTGAATAGTGCCACAATAAACATACGTGTGCATGTGTCTTTATAGCAGCATGATTTATAATCCTTTGGGTAAATGCCCAGTAATGGGATGGTTGGATCAAATGGTATTTCTAGTTCTAGATCCTTGAGGAATCACGACACTGTCTTCCACAAAGGTTGAACTAGTTTACAGTCCCACCAACAGTGTAAAACTGGTCCTATTTCTTCACATACTCTCTAGCACCTGTTGTTTCCCTACTTTTTAATGATGGCCATTCTAACTGGTGTGAGATGGTATCTCATTGTAGTTTTCATTTGCATTTCTCTGATGGCCAGTGATGATGAGCATTTTTTCATGTGTCTGTTGGCTGCATGAATGTCTTCTTTTGAGAAGTGTCTGTTCATATCCTTTGCCCACTTTTTGATGGGGTTGTTTGTTTTTTTTTCTTGTAAATTTGTTTAAGTTCTTTGTAGATTCTGGATATTAGCCCTTCATCAGATGGGTAGATTGTAAAACTTTTCTCCCATTCTGTAGGTTGCCTATTCACTCTGATGGTGGTTTCTTTTGCTGTGCAGAAGCTCTTTAGTTTAATTAGATCCCATTTGTCAATTTTGGTTTTTGTTGCCATTGCTTTTGGTGTTTTATTCATGAAGTCCATGCCCATGCCTATGGCCTGAATGGTATTGCCTAGGTTTTCTTCTAGGGTTTTTATGGTTTTAGGTCTAACATTTAAGTATTTAGTCCAACTTGAATTGATTTTGTATAATGTGTAATGAAAGGATCCAGTTTCAGCTTTCTACATATTACTAGCCAGTTTTCCCAGCAACGTTTATTAAATAGGGAAT
>NW_012114544.1:8093284-8093588 GCF_000951035.1 Colobus angolensis palliatus | reverse complement strand
CTGGTGGTGACAAAAATCTTTCAGTATCTGTTTGCCTGTAAAGTATTTTATTTCTCCAACACTTAGGAAGCTTAGTTTGGCTGGATATGAAATTCTGGGTTGAAAAAATCTTTTCTTTAAAGATGTTGAATATAGGTCCCCACTCTCTTCTGGCTTGTAGAGTTTCTGCCAAGTGATCTGCTGTTAGTCTGATGGCCTTCTCTTCGTGGGTAACCTGATCTTTCTCTCTGGCTGCCCTCAACTTTTTTTTTCCTTTGTTTCGACTTTAGTGAATCTGACAATTATGTGTCTTGGAGTTGCTCTT
>NW_012114544.1:8092657-8093234 GCF_000951035.1 Colobus angolensis palliatus | reverse complement strand
TTTTCAAAGGGAATTTTTCCAGTTTTTGCCCATTCAGTATGATATTGGCTGTTGGTTTGTCATGAATAGCTCTTATTGTTTTGAGATACATTCCATCAATATCGAATTTATTGAGAGTTTTTAGCATGAAGGACTGTTGCATTTTTTCAAAGGCCTTTTCTGCATCTATTGAGATAATCATGAAGTTTTTGTCTTTGGTTCTGTTTACATGCTGGATTACGTTTATTGATTTGTGTATGTTGAACCAGACTTGCATCCCAAGGATGAAGCCCATTTGATCATGGTGGATAAGCTTTTTGATGTGCTGCTTGATTCGATTTGCCAGCATTTTATTGAGAATTTTTACATTGATGTTCATCAAGGATATTCATCTAAAATTCTCTTTTTTTGTTGTTGTGTCTCTGCCAGGCTTTGGTATCAGGATGATGTTGGCCTCGTGAAATCAGTTAGGGAGGATTCCCTCTTTTTCTATTGATTGGAATACTTTGGCTGGATATGAAATTCTGGGTTTAAAATTCTTTTCTTTAACAACGTTGAATATTGGCCCCCACTCTCTTCTGGCTTGTAGAGTTTCTGC
>NW_012114544.1:8039926-8092574 GCF_000951035.1 Colobus angolensis palliatus | reverse complement strand
TTACTAGGTTGGGGAAATTCTCCTGGATGATATCCTGCAGAGTGTTTTCCAACTTGGTTCCATTTTCCCCCTCACTTTCAGGCACACCAATCAGACATAGATTTGGTCTTTTCATATAATCCCATATTTCTTGGAGACTTTGTTCATTTATTTTTACTCTTTTTTCTCCACACTTCTCTTCTAGCTTCATTCCATTCATTTGATCTTCAATCGCTGATACTCTTTCTTCCAGTTGATTGAGTTGGTTACTGAAGCCTGTGCATTTGTCACGTAGTTCTCATGTTATGGTTTTCATCTCTATCAGTTCTTTTAAGGTCTTCTCTGCATTGATTATTCTAGTTATCCATTCATCCATTCTTTTTTCAAAGTTTTTAGTTTCTTTGTGCTGGTTACGTAGCTCCTCCTTTAGCTCTGAGAAGTTTGATCGACTGAAGCCTTCTTCTCTCAGCTCGTCAAAGTCATTCTCCGTCCAGCTTTGTTCCATTGCTGGTGATGAGCTGTGTTCCTTTGGAGGGGGAGATACGCTCTGATTTTTTGAATTTTCAGCTTTTCTGCCCTGCTTTTTCCCCATCTTTGTGGTTTTATCTGCCTTTGGTCTCTGATGATGTTGACGTACTGATGGGGTTTTGGTGTGGGTGTCCTTTCTGTTTGCTAGTTTTCCTTCTAACAGGACCCTCAGCTGTAGGTCTGTTGGAGTTTGCTTGAGGTCCACTCCAGACCCTGTTTGCCTGGGTATCAGCAGCGGAGGCTGCAGAAAATAGAATATTGCTGAACAGTGAATGTTGCTGTCTGATTCTTGCTCTGGAAGCTTCGTCTCAGGGGTGTAGCCAGCCGTGTGAGGTGTTGGTCTGCACTGAGTGGGGTATGTCTCCCAGTTAGGCTACTCAGGGGTTAGGGACTCACTTAAGCAGATAGTCTGTCCATTCTCAGATCTCAACCTCCATGCTGGGAGATCCACTGCTCTCTTTAAAACTGTCAGGCGGCGCATTTACCTCTGCCAAGGTTTCTGCTGCTTTTTTTTTAGCTATGCCCTGTCCCCAGAGGAGGAGTCTACAGAGGCAGGCTGGCCTCCTTGGGCTGTGGTGGGCTCCACCCAATTCGAGCTTCCAGGTGGCTTTGTTTACCTGCTTAAGCCTCAGCAATGGTGGGTGCCCCTCCCCCAGCCTTGCTGCCACCTTGCAGTTAGATCTCAGACTGCTGTGCTAGCAATGAGGAGGCTCTGTGGGTCTGGGACCCTCTGGGTTAGGTGTGGGATATAATCTCCTGGTGTGCCATTTGCTAAGACCCTTGATAAAATGCAGTATTACGATAGAAGTTATCCGATTTTCCAGGTGTTGTGTGTCTCAATTTCCCTTGGCTAGGAAAAGGAATTCCCTTCCCCCTTGCACTTCCCAGGTGAGGCGATGCCCCGCCCTGCTTCAGCTCTCACTGGTCGGGCTGCACCCATGGACCAGTGCCAACTGTCTGACACGCCCCAGTGAGATGAACCTGGTACCTCAGTTGAAAATGCAGAAATCACCTGTCTTCTGTGTCGCTCACACTGGAAGCTGGAAGCTGGAGCTGTTCCTATTCAGCCATTGTGGTCCCGCTGCTGGCTTTTCTTTTCACTCACGCTTTTTTAAATAAGAGATTGGTATTTACTAATAATTTACAAGTGCCAATTATAAACTCAAACACCAGGGTGACAGATGATCAAAACAAAAGATCTGCTCTTTCTACATTAAAAGGGGAAAAAATAAGAGATATAATCTTTGAAAAGATTGCCATTGGCATTATAAGCTATTAAACATGGAAATAAAATAGTGGAAAAATGTATTACTTTTAATTGTATACAACTGTGGTTTAAAATATCTCACTTCCTTGGTTCTAAGACACCATGCCCTACCTTAATTTTCCTTCAAATGCTGGTAAAAAATATTATTGTTAGAATGAAAAATAAATTACTGAAAATATTTTCTCTTATCATTAACAAAACTTCAGTCTTAAAGTTATCATAAAGTTGTAACATTTAGAAATGTTATTACATTAAATTTTTATTCCTAATCAGTTAAAATTATTTAAAAAGAGATTTCCCACTGAAAAATCAGAAAATTTACTTATATATAAAATGTTTCAAAACATTTATTTAGTTGTGGAGTGCATGATAAAATGGCAATTTAATACTTTTCTTAATAAAATAAATATGTGAAATATAATTCTTGTATGCATATTACTGAAAATAATTTTGCTCTTGCTCTTATTTACAGTCACAGATTCAGTTCAGTTCAATGTATGAGATAAACTATTCACTGGCCACTTAGCATCCATAGCTCCTGGTTTAAGAGCTGGTGCTCTAGCAATGAACAAAAATAGGTATATTCTACCCTTCTTGGGGTACATTTTCCAGTAGAAAAATAAATAGCAAAAAGCCAGCCTAGGACTGTCATAGTGACTCACATTTGTAACCCCAGCACTCTTTTTTTTTTTTTTTTTTTGAGATGAAGTCTCACTCTGTTGCCCAGGCTGGAGTGCAGTGGCCTCCACGGTTCAAGCGACTCTCCTGTCTCAGCTTCCCAAGTAGCTGGGATAACAGGCATGCACCACCATGCACAGCTAATTTTTGTGTTTTTTAGTAGAGACAGAGTTTCCCTATTAGGCCAGGCTGGTCTTGAATGAATGACCTCAAGTGACCTACCCGCCTTGGCCTCCCAAAGTGCTGGGATTACAAGTGTGAACCACCGTGCCTGGCCCTGTGATCCAGCACTTTGGCAGGCAAAGGTTGAAAGATTACATGAGACCAGAAGTCTGAGTCCAACTTGTAAACCTGTAAGAACAGACCCCTTTTCTTAAAAAAAAAAAAAAAAAGAAAAGAAAAGAAGTTAAATAATTAGCTGGGCATGGCCATGTAGTTCTGGCTACACAGCAGGTTAAGGTGACAAAATTGTTTGAGCCTAGGAGTTCAAGTCTGCAGTGTCACGATTCCGTCTCTAAAAAAAAAAAAGAAAAAGAAAAAAAAGCTAGTTTATTACAAAGACGATACATGTTTAAAAAGTTCACGTTCAATAAGAACTTATTAAAATAATTTGTTTTAAAAAAATATATTTAATCTGAGAACTAGAGGATGTAAATTGTGTTATGGAGTGAATTGTTCCCCCCAGAATTCATTACTTTGAAGCCCATAATCCCCAATATCACTAGAGAGTTGGAGAAAGGGCCCTAAAAAGGAAATTACAGTTAAATGAGGTTATGATAGGGTCCTAATCCAATAGGACTGTTGTTCTTGTAAGAAGAGAAACAGACATCAGACAGGTCTCCCTCTTCACACAAGAACATTCACAGAAGAAAGGCCATATGAGAACAAAGCAAGAAGGTGGCCATCTGCAGGTCAGAAAGAGTGGCTGCACCAAAAATCAACCTTAATGGAAGCTTGATTCTGAATTTCTAGCCTCTGGATCTGTGAGAAATTAATTGTCTGTTGTTTAAGCCACGGAGTTTGTTGTATTTTTGTTACAGCAGCCCAAGTAGACCAAGACAAGTGGGGAAAATGAGGTTCTATGTACAATATCGTTTTGGAGAGGGCTTTCCAGAGAGTTGATGAACTATGTAAACATTCAGAGCTGACAGAATCTTTAAGTAGAACTGAAAGAATTCAAACCCAAGAGAGAGTTTGAGAAATGTACCTGGAGAAACAGAGACCAGATCAAGAAAGGATGTTCAGTTTATTCACTATTGGTTAGTAAACGTACTTTATCATGCCTGTATGTAGTATGCATTAACTTGCGTTTATATGAATCAGATTCCTTTTCATTATACAAACTATTTAATATATTTTTGTTATTCATCATAATAGTGTTGAGATCAATTTATTTTTAAAGTATATGTGACTTTTAGATTTATAAGTTCTTTTTTTCTCCAAAATCTACAGCAAAAGTTTCTTCCATTACTTATTCCAAATAAAATATAAATTTGGAAAAATCATATTCATGTATTCATGTAGTTACAAGCCTTATAGGAAGATCTGTGACTTCTTATTCTTGTTCCTAAGAATAATAATGTTCTGTATTCAGTGTAAAGATAATAAAAATCAATACATTATTCAGTATTTTGAAAAGCAAAACAAAATAAAATAGATTTTCTAACCAAAACACCGTTTTTGTTTCTTAATTTACATGTTTTTTTTTAAAAATATAATTCCTAATACTGATTTTTTTTAAAGTCTAAATAAATAAGGAGAAATGCAATTGAAATTGGGAATACATTTAAAAAGTAAAAAATAATAAAGACTTAATTTATAAAGATATGTAGAATAGGGCACATATATTTTCACAACCACTTAATCCAGAGAAGAATCAAAGAAGACCGCTTTTATAATAGTTCTCCAGATCATGAACTACTGTAAAAGTAAGTTATTCTGAGAGAACTCTGAGAAGATGTTGGAGTAGGAAGCACCAGGAAACTGTCTCCCCACATACACGACAATCGCACTGAAAGTCGGCCTGATGTAACTATTCCGGAATTTTGAATTCTATTACAGGCTTGTAACTTCTAATGAAAGTTTAGACTTAGTAAATTACATTTAATTTCAGTCAACTTTGGATCTTAGCATAGAGCAGCCATTTCCCATGCCTCAACACTGTGTCAGATGACTGTGCACATGTAGAACAGCTTGCCTAAATCTTGCAGAATCAGAGTGGGCAATAGGGCTCTGTCTTCCGAATACCTAGGTCTGTGTTCTACTTGCTTATTGCTGCTTCTGATTACAGATGCAGACACAGTGGTGGGCATTATTGCAAATCCCTTTCTTTCTGGCTAATTCAACTTCCAGGAGATCTAAGGAGCTGAAATTCTTTTCTCCCTTAATTTTTCTTTCCCCCAGTCCTTTTGGAATCCTGGTATTAATTAATCCTGATATTAAAGACTAGAATATTAAAAATTCTAGTCTTTTAAAGACTGGAATATTAAAAAATAAAGAACACAATAAGCAAACAAAACATTCTCCCAAAACTCCTACATATATGGGGAAAAATAAAGTCACTGTGCATGCTCAGGTAAAAGCATAGAAGACATGAGCATATCTTAAGTCTATACCTCAAACTGATGTAGAGCTTAAAGACATTCTATAATCATCAAAAACAAAGCTAAACTAAATAAATCCCAAAAGTAATAAACCCTAAGTGGAAGGTGATAGTCAAGTTACTATATTATTATATTCAAAAACCCAGTTTGCAATAAAGAAATCACAAAGAATATAAAGAAATAAGGAATTATAGTGCACTCAAAGTAAAAAATAAATTAACAGAAAAATAAATCACTAAGAAAGGCCAGATGCCAGACCTTGTAGATAAAGATTTTTAAATCAACTGCCTTAAAGAAACTGGAAGAACTAAAACAAGATATGAAGTAGGTTGGGAAAATAATGTATGAGTAAAATAGAAATATCAAAAAAGTGATCAAAAACTTAAAAGAAAGTAAAAATAAATCCCAGAAATGAAAAGTACAGTAATTGAAAATAAAAATTTACAAGAAAATTTTAAAGGAAGATTCAACCAGTCAGAAAAAAAGAATCAGCAAAGTAGAAGGTAAGGCAATTGAAAGTCTAATAAACAGAAAAAAAAAAAAAAATTGAAGATAAGTGAACAGAGCCTAAGGGAACTGTGGGCACCATCAAGTAGACCAACATACATATAATGGAAACCCCATAACAGGGAAAGAGATAGGGAGACAAAGATTATTTGAAGAAATAATAGCCCAAAGCACCCCAAATATGATGGAAACTATGAATACAAACAGCCAGAAAATGTAGTAAACTTTATGAAGAATAAACTCAGAGACCACTATCAGACACATTAAATAAAATCTTGAAAGACAAAGATAAAATCTTTAAAGCAGCAATAAAGAAGTGACTCATCACATATAAAGGATCTTTAATAATGTTATCAGCAGATTTCTCATCAGAAACTTTGGAAGTCAGTAGGCAGGGGGTTGATATATTCAAAATGATAAAAGAAAACAATACCTGTCAACAAAATATCTTATGTTTGGCAAAATTTTCCTTCAAAAGAAAGCGAGAAATTAAGACATTGCCAGATAAACAAAAACTGAGGGAATTCATTACCACCAGCCCTATCCTACAATACATTCTAAATGGAGTCTTTCAGGTTGACATGAAGGGGCACTAGATAGTAACCTGAAGCCATATCAAGGAACAGAGAACTCAGGAAATGTAAATACATGAAAAATTACAAAAGCTAGTATTATTTTAACAATCGTTTGTAACTTCCCTTCTTGTTTTCAATGTGATCTAAGAAAATAATTATTTTAAAGCATTAGTCTAAAGTATTAGTCTAAAATCTAGTATTGGTAGAACTTTAGTTGGTAACTCAATATTTTATTTTCTACATGATTTTATAGAATGATGTGTTAAAAAACTATTAATTTATTTTTTGGACACATAATGTACAAAGATCAAATTTTGTGACGTCAATAACTGAACAGGTTTGTGTTGCAGTTGTTAATAAGCACATTTTTATCTGCTATTTAAGTTAAGCTTGTATAAATTCAAATTAGAGTGCTATATGATGTTAAATGTAATGCCTGCGATAATCACAAAGAAAATAGTTTTAGGATGTACAGAAAAGGAGATAAGAAGAAAAATAAAATGTGTCACTACTAAAATTTAACTAAATACAAAAGAGTCAGTGATGCAGAAAATGAGGATTAACAAAAGCTATAAAGTATATAGAAAACAAATAGCAAAATGACAAATCTATCCTTATCAGTAATTACTTTAAATGTAAGTAGAGTTAAACTGTTAAATCAAAAGACAGAGTTGACAAAATAAATGTATAAAACCACAATCCAACTATATACTGTTTCCCAGAGACTTGTTTTAAGTCCAAGACAATAATACATTGGAAATAAAAAAGTAGAAAAAATATTCTATGCAAATACTAACCAAAAGAGAGTAGAAGTAGCTGTAATATTGTAAGAAAAAAGGCAGGGGCTCTGGAGACGCACTGCTCAGACTTGCATTCTAGCTTGACAGTTTGAAAGGAGTAGTGAAATTACTTAGCTGAATTGTGTTAATAACTTAAATCACTTACCCAAACTGTGTCTTCAGTTTTATTATTTTTTAAATGAACAAACTGGTATTTTCTACCTCAAAAATTTATTATGAGGATGAAAAGAGGTAACATAAGTAATAGAATCATAAGAACTTCTTTCATATAGTGGTTACTCAATGCATGTGAGATAGCATTGTTACCAATCACATTCATTTAGAATGTAAGCAGTAGCTCAGTTTCATTCTGCTCTTCTAGTTCAACTTCTTCATCATCTCGTTCTATTGTTTCATCATCTCTTTTTTGAGGTTATGTATAATGGAATTATCGTTGGTAGTAAATTCTTCAAAACAATCATAGGAATGAATTTCAGTCCATTGGAAAATGTTCTCTTCCAATCTGAGTTTTCTTCAGACTTTCAAATGATAGTTGTCCTCTTCTGTTTGTTTTTCTGAGCTTAATATTTTTTCCATCAGCTTTGTCTAGATATTATATATAACGTGAATGTGTAGAAAAATTCATTCTGGTACTTTTCCTACCTGCCTGACATCAGTTTGTATTGGCTCAGGCAGCTTGACTGGGACTGCAGAAATCAACATGGCTTCATTGACATACATGGTGACTAAGCTGGGGTGGGAAGAATGGCTTGGGGATAGTTGGATTTCTTATCGCTCCTTCCTGCCTCTTATTTTCCTCTTAATAAAGGGCCTCTCTACATCCACCTGATTTCTCTCTCCAACATGGTAGCAAGCCTTCTTAAATGATAGTTGGTTTCCAAAGGCATAAAGTCATAAACCACCTCAACCTGAAAACAGATAGTGTCATTTTGACTTTATTCTATTGTCACAGCAAGTGACAAGGCCAGCCTCATCATCATTTGTGTAGACAGAAACCACCTTGGTAATGGGAGAAAAAGCATATTTATACAGAGATGAAAAGAATGATTTTTCAGTATTATATATTCTCCAGGGTGTACAACAGTGCTAGCACATTGTACCTGGCATATATTTGTTGAACGCATGAAAGAATATCACTTTCATCATTCCATGTAATTTCTGTATATGTTTTAGAAGAGAAATGGTCACTTATTGGAATATATTACAATGATTATTATTTTACCACAGATAATTTATTATTATAATAAATAATCTTAACATTCCTTGTATTCAGTGTAAGAAAAAACTACTTTCCATTATTGTCATTTGAAAATATTGGCTTTTAAATAATTATATGTAACATAGCATTAAAACTGAGGTTAGTGTAATAGTAGAAACTAAGCAAATGTTCTGATTTGTATGTTCTTATTTGTTTAAAAACTGATAAATATTTTATAGTTATGAGACTCGTGGATTCAGAAGATGGTTAATTGGGAAAATCAAAGAGATCAATTTTCTTTTTCTTTGGGCATCTCTTAAAACTAGAGGGTTATTTCCTAATTATTTTAAATCAATTCCTTCTTGTCAATTTTTTCTTTTGAAATATGTTTTTGAGATTTGTTGTTTTCTTCAAATGAGACTGGATGCTTAATGGAGCCTATTTGTGACTTATTTTGAGGAGATGTTGGCCCACTCACCTTTTCTTTCTTTCTTACCCTTTCATTTTCAGTCTCTGGACTGACTCTCTTTTTACCATGACATGGAGAAGTAAGAAAGAGAGCTTAAATGCTATCTCTCTCTTCCTTTTAGTATTTCTCACATTTTTTTCCTTTATAGTTTTCTTATTGACAGGTAAAACAGGCCTGTGTTGCTGCCATTAGGTGGCATCTCATCTCATCTAGTTCTGTCCTTGTGGTCTCTATTCAGACTATCTTCTATCTCATCATTGTTAAAACTACATACAGGTAGGCTTGGTGCTGCTTCCTTCAGGTAATGCTCTCACCACCCTCTGAGAAATCTGTACTTGAAATATCTTACCTTGGCATAATTTAAGTATTATAGAAAATATCTTTTTCTTTGCACAATTTATTCTTGCTTACTACCAAAATAATAAAATATAATGACTTAAATTTCAGGTGTTTTTCTTCAAGTTTCTGAGAGGGATCCATATTTCACAATAAGGTTGAGGAGATGTGGGGAATGTATTGGTCCCGAAATTCAGTGTGAAATCCTAATAATTTAGGATTAACTATATGAAAAATTCTAGGTAAGAGATATTATAATATAATTTATAATTTTCCACTGAGACATCTCTGAAATTGAGCTGTATGTATAAACAATGTTTAATAGGTGAACTTTTTTAGTTATTTCTTATATTTCTAATATATATACACACCCAAGTAAATAACATTTATCATATATAATATATAGTATTATTTATAATATATTGTCTATATTAAATAAAATATAATGAGAGAGAGAGAGTATATGTTCAAGGTAAACCTTGAGGAATTGGCTCATGCAATTGTGGGACCTGACAAGTTCAAAATTTATAAGACAAACTGACAGGCTAGAGATTCAGGAAAGAATTGTAGTTTTGAGACTGAAACCACTAATTCAGTTTCAGTTTTTTTCAGTTCAACTTTGAGATTGAAACTACTAATTCCGGCAGCATTTCTATGTTGCAATGTGAAAGCTGAATTTCTTTTCTTCAGAAAACTTTATTCTTTCTGCTTATGGTCTTCAACTGATTGGATAATGCCAGTCTACTTTATGGAAGATAATTGGTTTTATTTAAAGTCAACTCACTATAAATGTTAATTATATCTAAATAAATACCTTCACAGAAACATCAAGACAAGTATTTGACTAAACAACTGATTGCCATAATCTAGAAAACTTGACATATAAAATTAACCATCACAACTCCCTTTCATTTGACTTCATGATGTATTCTCATTTCACCAATGATAGTCATATTCTCTGATTTTCAACTTTCTGACAAATAAAATTACCAAAATAAAAGCAATACTTTGTAGAAAACTAGTTCCATGTTAAAATAAGCTACTTAGTAAATACAGGAAATGAATCCAGTAGAAAAATATTAGTCATACTAAATGAGATTTTATAAAAATAAAAATAATTACTAAAAAATAAAAACTAAAAATAATTATCTATCATTTGAAAACCCACTGGTTTGGAAGTATACTATTTTTTAATGTACATCCTACATTTTCCAAAAAAATAGTGGAATAAAACTTACAATTGGAAGATTTGCATTAGTTATTACCATTATATAGCTCATTAAAAACAGTATCATTTATGGGTACAGAACAGTGTGTTGAAGATGGTGTCTAAGTCATTTATCTAACTTGTTAAATATTTTGTTCTTTACATATTATTGTGTAACATTAGCTATTATATCAAAATCACCTCAAGGATTTTTTCACATATGTAAAAGGGATTAGGACTTTTGAAATTGTAGAGTAACATTCTTAGTAAATCCTCTTCCCCTAAAAATCAGTGATGAGATTGAACAACAATGTAGAAGCAACCTTAGTAGAATTCTGGAAATCAACCAAAGGCATGCAACAAATTCAGAAGCGACTGTTGCAGCAAAACTACTAAGCTTCTGTTAATAGTGACACCTGAGGTGTTTTATTCCAGGCAAACTCTCATTCCTCCCAGCTCTATCAGTATGGTAGTTTCACCAGGGCAGGAAAAGCCATAAAAAAACAGAAGTTTAGCTCTGGCGCTGACTTAATCTGGAGCAGTGCACACAAAATTTCCATCTGAAGGTGATGTTGAAAGAACTGTCAATTTAGGGATAAATAACTGCCGAAGACCAATATCACAGATAATCTGTGGTTGTGATACCTGTTGGAATAAATAACAAACAAGCAGACTAGTGAGATGTTTAACAGAGGGATCTGTTAAACAGATGAGATCACTAAAGTGTGCCTTGATAAGCCCTCATTTACCTGGAGGTCTGGGAAGCTGCATATGTGTTCAAGACTAATCACAACAGCAGAGGCTAAACATGAAGCCTTTTTCATGTACAGAGGCCTTAGTCTGTTTGAACTGCCATAACAAAATACCATAAAATGGGCTGCTTATAAACAAGAGAAATTTATTTTTCACAGTTCTGGAGGCTGGGAAATCAAAGTCTAATGCAGTGGATTTGATAGCTGTTGAAGGCCCACATCCTGGTTCATAAAGGTGTCTCACATGGCAGAGGGGGCAAGGAAGCTCTTTGGATCCCCCTTTATATGGATACTAATCCCTTCATGAGGTCTCCACCCTCAAGATCTAATCACCTTCTAAAGGCCCTACCTCTTAATACGATCACATTTCTGATTAGGATTTCAGCATATGAATTTTGGGGGACACAAATATTCAGACCTCAGCAACAGAGGAGAAGTGAAGAAGGCCTAGTAGAAAGAAATATCTAGGACAGACTTATAAACTGCCTGAGAACTGAATGTATTACCTAATCTTCACCCAGATCATTAGTAATAGGTAGAAAGAAGCCTTTTTAAAGAACAATCGCATACCAATTATTGACTGACACCTGTCCTTTGCTGACACAGAAGTGATATCTAGAAATCCAGGATTAAAATTAAAAACAAGCATTCATGTGGAAAGGCAATATTATAGAGGCAGAAAGCAAACTGGTATCCTGGGGCTGGTGACTGTAAAGTTCTAAAACTGAATTGCGGTCATGATTGCACAGCTCTGTATATTTACTTACAAGCATTGAATTTTATACTTAAAATTGGTGAATTTTATGGTATGTAGAGTTTAAAGAAACTCAATATAGTTTCTTTAAAAAAGATTATAAATGATCCTCCTCTTTAGTAATTATTTGAATTCCATTGCCTCTCTTACACACACACACACACATGCACACACACAAGATTGTCATGAGTGTTGACTAAGAGTAACTACTTTTCTGGAATTAATATACAATTTAATAATTTTAATACTTTCAGTTAATAAAGGCCAACAATAATAGTGACTCATATTATGCCACCTTAAAAGTCACAGAAAGAAATCATTTCACGTTAGCAAACATTGTTTTCAATTGTATAAATTCTGATGTCTAGTAATGACCATATAACTTCACACAGACCTTAACCAAATAAGTGATGTTGATTATCCAGGCAAATAGGGAAAATTAAACTTTTCAGAATCAATTGTTGTGAGAAATAGAAAAAGGAAATCCAGGAAATAACAGCAAAGACATCAACGATCGCAGTTTTATACAAATTTTGAGAATCACAAATTACATTGTTTTCCTACTTTCATCCAAAGGTAATGATCTAATAGCCAATTAGATAATCCATAGGAAAGAGTAGCTTTTTTAATTTGGCAACACTACAATTATATATGTCACATGCTAGATAGTGAAAACTAATAGATATGCTCAAATAATTTAGAAAATAAAAGAACACTTGGAAATTATGTAAATAAAGTCCTGTGCCCTTTATTTATTGCAAGATAAGTCTTTTTTTTTTTTTTTTTTTTTTTGTTTTTGTTTTGAGATGGAGTCTTGCTCTGTCACCCAGGCTGGAGTGCAGTGGTGTGATCTCGGCTCACTGCAAGCTCAGCCTCCCGGGTTCACGCCATTCTCCTGCCTCAGCCTCCTGAGTAGCTGGGACTACAGGCGCGCACCACCACACCCGGCTAATTTTTTACATTTTTCGTAAAGACGGGGTTTCACCTTGCTAGCCAGGATGGTCTCAATATCCTGACCTCGTGATCCACCCACCTCGGCCTCTCAAAGTGCTGGGACTACAGACTTGAACCACCATGCCCGGTCAAGATAAGTCTTATAAGGTTCCTAATCCAGGGATTTCTTTAAAAAAGGGAAAAGATAATCTTAAAAATTCCACAATTTAAGAAGAATCAGAAGGTTTCACAAATAAAACAATTCTTCAAGAGCCCTTCCTTGATCACTGATATGAATTAATAAATTAATATCACTGGAATAAAAGATATAGTACAAAACACTTATTAATTAACTTGCTGTGAGAGAATGATTTGGTCAGTGATTTCTGTAAAATCCTGTTCTACCAAATTCTAATTTTTTAAATGTACTCTGTTTAAAATTACTATGTGCCCAAATTCATCTCACATAAAGTATAGTAATATTTTAATTAAGTAGAATTTGTATTTGAATACTAAACTTCCATACCTATTTTAATATGAAATATCAATATCTATGGTAACAACAATGTTTATTATTTAACAATATTTATGCAGTCTCTCATCAGTGTTGAACAAGGGAGAAGAAGGAGACAACCTCTGTGCTAATGGAACTTACAATGTAGGAGCAGGAAACCAACAATATGCAAGTAGAGTCACTTAATAATAATAGAAATAGTACATTAGATAATAGTAAGTGATAAAGTATATTAGATATTAGATAATAAGTATATTAGATGCTTATCAATGATGAAGAAAATAAGACAGTAGTAATATCGGGAAAAGACAGTCAATACTTAGCCATGTTTCTTGTTTGTTTGTTGTTTGCTTTTTTGTCTAGGGAAGGCTTCTTAGAGAGGAAGCCTAATGCTTCTCTTATGAAAAATCAATCACACAGATATCTGGTGCAAAAACTTTGCAGGTAGTAAGGGAAGCCCTTTCAAACACCCAGAGGTGACCCAAGTCAGAGTTTAAGGCTCAGAGAAAGGTCATTAGACTGGGAGAGTGCTGAGTTAGAGGATCCTGGTACAAGACGATGTTGGGAATGTGAACATGAGCCACAATAGACAGAGCATTTTAGCACATAAAATGGAGTTTGTATGAAATCTAGGTAAAATGATATATAAAACAATTATTAAAATATTTAACAGAAAAATATGATGTAACTAGAATAATTATTTACCCACATAAACAGATCAGGATAATAATCCTCAGCAAAGAATATGTTGAAATGCTTCCTGGAAGTAATATTTCATCTTTGGCTAGATTTTTGTGTAAATTAATAGAGGTTATTATTTTTTTACCTACAACAGTAGACCTTTTTATCTTTTGGAACAGGCCAACAGTAACATAATTGGAAAACAGGGAATAAAGGAAATTAAAAAAAAAAAACCTAAACTAATAATTAAGGAAAGGACTCTATTGATAAAACAGGGGCCTTATAAACTATGAGCCAGTTAAGAAAATATTTATCTTCTATGAATTTACATTACACAGTCTTGGTAGCAGTCCAATGCTTCTGTGTGCATGTGTGCACGTGTGTGTGTGTGTGTGCAAGTATGTGTGTGTGTTTTATTCATAGCATCTTTGCCTCCTAAATATATTTGGTGTGTCAGATTCCATCACTGAAGATTTTGGATATGTTATCAAAACTGAATGCAGCTAATTTAAGGAAATATGCTAATTAAGTATATTTGAGTACTGAATATATGAAGATTCTATTTATTAAGAACTTGGATACTGGGACAAACAGTATTAAAACTGGTAGTGAAAAATTAAAGTGACTGAACAGAATAAACAGAATTTGGGAAAGAGCAGAAATTCAGGATAAGGAAGTCTGATTAGCAGCATTCATAATCTGGCAATTGTAACCTATCAAAAGTAACTGATTTTTTTTTTTTCTAGACTTGGAAAATGTTGTATTTAGCACACAGCTATAAAATTTCTGCTCCTATGTAGCTTGAAAAAATTGCCTCCAATACCTCAGTTAAGTTTGATATAGCTGTCTGTTAGTATTGTGGAGAATAAAGACAGGGAAGGCAAGGAAAGTCTAGCTTATTTTACATGAAACTCATTAACTTGCAGTAAAGGAACAGTAACAAATGAGGAAATGGTGTCTAGAGGTTTCATGAAGAGCATTAATGAAGGCAAAGGAAGAAAAAATGTCTAGAAAAGGGAAATATAAAATTGAGAAGCAACATCTAAATGGACCATTCAAAATAAATACGATATGTTGGTTCATTTTTAAATTTGTACTAGAAGAAACTCACATTAGAAAATTTAGGCCGGGCGCGGTGGCTCAAACCTGTAATCCCAGCACTTTGGGAGGCCGAGAGGGGCGGATCACAAGGTCAGCACATCGAGACCATCCTGGCTAACATGGTGAAACCCCGTCTCTACTAAAAAATACAAAAAACTAGCTGGGTGAGGTGGCGGGCGCCTGTAGTCCCAGCTACTTGGGAGGCTGAGGCAGGAGAATGGCATGAACCCGGGAGGCGGAGCTTGCAGTGAGCTGCGATCCGGCCACCGCACTCCAGCCCGGGCGACAGAGCAAGACTCAGTCAAAAAAAAAAGAAAATTTAAAGTAGGTGTCAAGGAGTAGACTATTTGACTTACGATAGCTAATACCATAATAGCTATTTATGGTCCTTAACTAGACACCTCTGTGTCCTGCCTGAGATCATTGAGAACACCTTTTACATCAATCACTTTCTAGGATACCAGCTTGGGACAGAGGTAAACTGACTGTAGTGCCTCTCAGAACGACTTTATGTTTACTTTCCATCCCAGGACCTTTCTGTTGGAGACACGATGGGAACTAGTGCAAAGAACCATGCATGACCAAACCTGAAAGTGCAAGCTATTAATATATCACACGGCAACTTTTGACCTAGAAAGGATGGGATTTTGTAGATTTCCTTCCATCCATCCCCCGGGAAACAATCTTTGCCACCTTCTACACAGGTCCTTGTGGGTTCTAGTGGAACTGAGCCCCTAATTGCATTTTTGGTGGTCAGCTTAACAATTGTTTATTTCATTTACCCAGTTTCCTGTTCTTCTTTCTTAAGATTACTTCCGTAAATAAACTACCTTTATACGTGATTGTGATATGTGATGTGATGTTGATCATGTGTCAAACTGTTTTATTTTGCTTTTTTGTGGGAAAGAATATTGAAACTTAAATAAGAGGTACAAACTTATGAAGCAATTACTATATCCTAGGACATACAAGCCTTGGGCTGCCATAATTGCTATATTCCTAGTTCAACTTAAAAGAACAAACTTTTCACTTTATTTTGTAAATTCTTGTGTGCCCAAATGAACTAGTTAGTTAGGACTTGTGAGGAAATATAAAATTACAGCAGTATGATATATTGAACATTCTGACAGGAAAAGCAACAGAATAGCAGTATCCTAAGTAGTTGTCTATTATATATATTATGAGATTATATACCTATACCTATACCTATATTTACAATCTCTTTTTTAAATCTATCTTTAAATTCCACAAGGAAGTTTTCACCAGTATCTCCCTGGGATGATCTATTTGGCCTAATGTATAGCTCCAGAATCCACCAACTTGTATGAACATACCATTATAATACAGGAACAGGTTAGTGTCGTAGGCTAGTACTTATTCAAGGAATAATGTTGTCAGAGACATTCAAAACAGAGAGACTCCATCTTGAGTGAAGGTCAGGAAAATGAGGCTGGGACTTGCTGGGCTCCCTCCCCAGAAAGGTAGGCATTCCTAGCTTCTAGATGTTTAAGGTTAAGGGAACAAATGAATAATGTTTACTAAACAGACTCAGATCTCCATATATCCCAATATCTGGAGAACAAAGGCATTCCTAATTTTGCTTTAAAGATAATAATATTGATTCTTTCAAAATACAGTAATTAAGAAAATTAATCCTTCATCACAAACCCTTGTAGCAGAGCACATCTTTCCATGATCTTTTTATCCTACATAAACAAGCATTGTACCTGGGGTAGAGGCATTCCTCCTCTTGCTTTTGGGAACTCCGGGATCTATGGAGTAACTGTACTTTCACTACTTTACTTTCCTAATAAACTTGCCTTTACTTTGCACTGCAGACTCACCCTGAATTTTTTCTCGCATGAGATCCAAGAACGCTCTCTTGGGATCTTGGTAGGGACTCCTTTCCTGTAACAGTAGTTGTTGTAATACCTAGTTGTGGTAGTAGCTAGTATTATTCAAGGAATATTTCAGCTCTTAACCTGAGAAATAATACATAGTTGATTTACACATTCTGGCCACTTGATAGGTGAGTGGGTGTGAGAAACACTGATGTTAGTTCTGGTTGTCTGTCATCTCTAAGTCAAACATTTATTTTCTAGAATGACATCTTTTAGTTCTCTGTTTTATCCTGGTACATAACTGCCAACCCCAGTGTCTCCTTCATCAGTCTTGGGTTGTAAATGACTATGATAAGCAGGAGCCCCCTAAGGATCTGAAAATCTGTGATAGATATGCAGATTCAATATGTATTGTTTAAAACTACTGATGTTCTAGGGTTATCTGTTAGCATAACACAAACCAGACTGATACACCTATGCAGTTGTTCCTCAGTGATAAACTATTTGCATTTTTCACATCATCTTTAATTATTAATGTGTTTTTATAATGAAAATTATGAGAATAATCAGATAATTTATTTTCTGTTATAACTTATAGCTACAAATTGTCATTTAAGGTGTTTTTCTTCTCTGGTAGTGCTCTACTATGTTGTTGCTAATTCAATTCCCCAAATTAAGTACTTCATTGCAGCCAACTTATTTGATGGAAATCAGTTCCCTGCTTTATTCAAATGAACAAACAGAAAGTTATAAAGAGGCATTTTTATATTTTCTAATAGATGAACCCCAAAGGAAGCATCAAAATATTTTCTGGAATTCAGCAATTTCAGTTATTCATGTGTTTATGTATGTTGTCAATTAGTTGATACTGTTTACCAAAATGTAAATGTTTTCAATTCATCCCTTGTCATTTAATAATACAAATCCAATGAATGCTAATGCCCAGTATTGAAATTATGAGTTAGATTGACAAATGGATTCCTTCTCTCATTCTTTATTCAACCTCAATCATATGGCAATAATTATCCCCAAAGCCATATTTCTCTAATTTTTATTTAAATGTTGTTTCAATGAAAGGATACTTGCATTTGAATCATTTATGCATACTATTCAAATTAAGTCATTTTCAACCCAAGTGATTACATTCCTTTACAGCATCAGTGACAAATCACACTTGGAAGGGAAATAACACAAAAAATGTCAGAAGTGAGTCAAGCATTTTATAAAATATTGAAAGGAGAATACCACTAATCTATTTATTTACTCTGAATTCAATAAAGAAATCAAATTGGGGTTACTTTGAGAAATAAATTTGAAACCATCCATAGTTTCATTCAGTTTCCTACTTTTTACTCATAATAGTCAATTAAGTAATTATATTTTAATTTATATAGAGAAAATTTTTTCTTAGAAAATTGTTGCATATGATCAAGAATAAAAAGGCATTTAAAATGAAATTTCAATGAACGTAAACAATGTGCTTTGAATAAATCAATAGAATAACCTGGCAAAAGAGAAAGAAAATCTTTGTATCCATAGATATCCAAATATAGTATGTACAAATATTTGAAAGAAGGGTGAAAGTACATATGAAAACCAATAAAGGAACAAAAGACATGGGAGACTCCTTGAAGGTGGATGGAGGCAAGAGGGTGAACATCAAAAAAGTACCTGTTGGGTACTATGCTAATTACTTGAGTGGCAAAATAATTTGGACACCAAATCCCTGTGATATGTAATTTACCTATATAACAAACCTGCACATATACCACTGAATGCAAAATAAAAGCTTAAAAAATCATATAACTAGGTACTATTATTATACCAATTTTACAGATAAAGAGATCGAACTTGTTTGGGACAACAGAACTAACATTGAAACCAGCATTTCAACCCATATAGACAGCCTCTAAAGCCCAAAAGAGAAAGAAAATCTTCAAGAATAAATATATGAATAGATATTTCAATACAGTATATGCAAAGATTAACAAGAAGAGTGAGAGTACATATGGGCACAAATAAGGGAAAAACAGACAAGCGAGATGACTTAAAATTAGAGGGCGACTGCTCCCAATATTTTATTATTACAATCAATGCTGTAATGACCATCTAAGCATAGATAGCTCTCCGTCCTGCTGAAGTATCTGCTTAAGTCATTCCTAAACACAGAATAATTGAGTCAAGAAACATGCAAGATTTTATGGCTTTTTCTACATATTAAATTACTCTTCTGGGTTTTTGCATCAGAAGGCCATCAGCAAAGACTGAAAGCATATCTGATTTGTTTTGTCTTCAAAAAGTTTAGTGTTATTTAAATAAAAATGTGTTTGGTTTGTAGGGCAAAAGAAGAGAGAATAAAATAATTGTATTCATAATTATAGAAAATATGTCAAATAAAATACCTATATTAAGAAACTACCTACTACACATTCTGATAAAATTTCTTGCATAGTAAATAAATATAGAGCTTAGAAAAAGAAAATGTTAAAATTATTTTTCTCTAAAAATAATTTGTTACCTTTTCTGCATTAGGTTTCAAAACAATTGATATTTACAAAATGTTTCAAGAATATATTCCTGGAATTTTTTTCATCATTATATAACAATATGACACCAACATGCTCTTTTACTTTCTATGATTTTCAAAATGAAACTTAAAATGTAATGTTAACTAATTTCCTGATGGTAGCCATCAATAAAAATTAGCATTAGGTCTCTGGGAAGCTGATGCTACTTATTTTGGAAATCAGTGTAAAGGTATTTGGGGAATTTCTAATATAAATTGAAGGTATATTTTCTGTACATCTTATTTGAGCCACAAAAATAGCCAAAATATAAATGATGGTAAATAATACAGTAGAACAAAGTATACAACACTCAGTAAAATTTAGAGTTTAAAAATTATTCAGAGGAATACATTATTTGGTATTTGAAAGAATAGCTTTTTTTTTCATAATTTTAAGTGCCAAAAAGGAAGAAAATAGAAGTCTACATTTTATTTTATTATATCATAAAATAACATTCTATTCCTCAAACTTGCTATATATGTTTTGTAATTCCCTTATGTCAACTATTAAAGGGCTGTCTAAACAGATAACATGTGTGACAGAGATTGGGTGATTTCTCACAAACCCCACTATTTCGTCATGGGTATCTGGAAACAGTACTTCAAAAAATTGCAGTCCTCTTGTGGTTTGTTACTTGCTATGTGATTTGGCCAAAGGACTGTGGGTAGAAGAGATTTACATACATTGACTTGGCTGTAATACATTCTTTACTCTCTGTAATAGGCTATCATTGCCAACTGTATTCAAGGGATCCAATGAAGAATTCTGCATCAGCCCTAGGGATGTTGAAGCCACAAGCTGCAGGTAGCTTGAATTCCTGGATCCTTCTTATAGGAGAGCATCACTTTAAACCTACTTTATCCATACTATGATGAAAGGGAGAAATACGTTTTTATTATTTTAATCCACTAAGATATTTTGACTGTTCTTCACAGGAGACAGAAATTAATTATTTTGACTAATAAAATATAAAGCCATATTAGAAAGCTTTTATGGTTACATCACAATGTTCAAAATAAAAATGCCAGATGTTTTATAATGTTATTGGGCTTAATCTATTCTATTTTGATTGATCACTGATAGGAAAATCTGTATTATTTTACATGAGTTTTGTTTCTTGGATTTCACATGCTTAAAGCAGCACCTAAAAGCATTAAGATATACATTTTAGACAGTTGTAAAGCACATTGCTAATTATACATAATATAAATAGAAGTAGAAAATATAATGACTATACCTCTAATATTTTGACTTATGTATACTATATTCTTGGCATGCACTTGCCTGTATAAAATGAAGCTTAATAACATAAGAATATAACCATCATTAATACAATTCAGACACCCATACAGAGTGATTAAAGTAACTCAAATTGCCCTTGATCATATTTCTGACCACTTATCATGACTGTCTTTATACTGTCATTAGCTGAGCTTCTCTTTTATAGTTTTCTATGTCCTTGTCAAGTAATTACTTCAGAACCAGATCAATGAGAATCTATTAGAAAGAATTAAGATCAAACTCAGCCCAGATACCCTTTTCAATGTAGAACCGTCCTCTTTGACATTACTATGGAACAGTTAATATACATTTATGTTCACCACTGTCCCCAAAGTCCCTTATTGGGCACAATAATTGCAAAGATTCAGGATGTTTTGCATAATTCAACATAGCCTCCAGAGGAAGATATATGCTATTATGACATCTGAAACTTTACTAGTTCAATGAATTTCTCAGAAAGATGGTAAGTTTTTTGTGGTTGATATGCCTGAAGAAAATGTTCTCCACAATGGGAAAGAAATAATTAAACCTGGCAGTGTTTCCTTTTGCAAGCTATCAAAGTGCAAGGCTAGAAATTGCAGAACAGTGAATACATGCTGCTCAAACATCTATTGAAATGGTATTCAGAATTAGTACTGTAGCCAATATATTTAATTCTAAATTTCAATGTAACAATTATTGGCTGAGAACATAATGAGAGCAGATAGACCATAGAGGTTGTGCTATCACTGTGCTAAACATGTTTATAGTCTATTAAGTCCATTATAGTCCACAAATAAGAGAAATATAAGTAAAATGTGTAAATATTATGAAAGATGTTCGAATCTGTATTGTGCCAATAAAAGAATGTCAATAACTCATAGAAAATATTCTTTTTGGTGTTTTAAAATGTAGTTGTTCCTGAATTTCTCTAGTTAAAAATAATTTTGTATATATATATGTATTTTTAATTTTGAATTTGTCTTGTATTTTTATATAAGAGTGACTTGTTCTTACTTTGAAAAGTCTTGAATATACAGAAAATGTAAGGCTAAATTTACAAGTACATATAATCTCATTACCCAGAAGCAATTACTAGTAATATTTTGGTATGTTTATAGCCAATAATTTCTGATAACATTTTTAAAAAGTTAGTGCATATAAAATTTTGTATCTCTATGTTTACCATTTCACATTATAGCATCACAACTTGTAAGTATTTACAAGTGCTACTCAAATGCTCACCTTTTATCTTATTTTCTCTTTTATTGCTGAACCTCAATAGGTTATTTACAATATTTCATTTTATATGTAACATTGGTAAGAGCACCTTTGTCAAGATATTGAGATATTTCCTCAACCATCCTACTTATTATGTCTTCAGGAATTGAAATTACTTGTTCAAAAAGAAAAAAAAAGAAAAAGAAAGAAAGAAAAAAACACCACATTTTAGAAATTCTTGCTACATACTTCCAAGTAATTTTCCTAAGTACCAATGTCCACTGCCAAAATATATTCATCTCACTATATCTCTGTATTTATGTATGCTAAATGTGATCTATTTCTGTATTATTGTTATTTTGAACTATATTTCTCTGTTCAGAGTTTGGATAAATATTTTCACCTCTTTTTATAATTTTGTTTTTATGAGTTGATGAAAACAAACTGTTATTTTCACGTTTTCCATTCAGAGTTATTTAGGTTTTTTTGAAAATACTTTCTTATATGCTCACTTTGGAAACATTGTGTGCATTAGGTAAGTCTACTAGTAAAACAACAATGAAATTTTCCACATTAGAGGACAAAGTTATGGCAAGACATCTATAATCCATTCACACTGGCTAAGTCAAAGCATGGAATAGTTCATGAAGCTGCCAAATATTTTGTGCTTTGAAAAAGTCAAATACTTGATTGGCTAATACATTTTCAAAATTTTTCTCAAAAACATGGTTTATGCCACTGTGTATGCAGTTTAAAACATGTTAAAAGTTGTTCTAAAGTACCAAGATTTTATTTGAAACAAAATAACCATTTGATACTCCTTCCTCAAGTTCATGAAAGCTGCTTTAACTTAAGAGTGGAGAGCAACATAGCAAACTAGATGATTTCCTAGAAATCTTTAACTTTCTACCATCACTGGAGGATGTTTAACAGGATTATAATTGAATAACAGATTTCATTATAGTTTACACATCTTAGATTATGATGACTGCTGTCAAAGTTTCTGAGATTTACTATTTCTCTTTTAAAATACGACGTAGTAAAAGTTTCATTCAGTAAAACAGTTTATCCCCTTTTTCTAATAATTGTAGAAGGTGAAAATAGTTTTGACAATAAAATGTTTGTATTATTCTACTTTTAAGAGTATTTTAGTCAATTTATTAACTTGGAAACTCAAGACATTATTTACATCTATTTTCTTTTTGTCATACAGATATTTTTTTAAATGCCATAAAGTTGATATTAGTATTATTTACCCAAAAAGATCTATAGTTTTGGGTGTAGTAGATAGGATGATAATTAGGCTCACAGGCTGAGATTATTTTACTTATGTTGAAATTGAGGTATAATCTCATACGTAATCTATGATATTGAGAAGGCTATTTAACTTTATTACATATAGTCTTTCTCATTTATAAAATGAAGACTAAGATAATAACAATTTTAATTGTGTGGGATAGATGAGATAATATATGTAAAGCATTTAGCCCAATACCTGGCAATAAGGTGATTGGCAATTACTAAACATTACTAAAGAAGTAGTACTAGGTATCGGAGGAAACCCCACCCTTGATATTTAACCGTGGGTTATTTTCTATTTCCCCAAGCGTCTTGACTGGTTTGAGAAATAAAGGCAAAGAGTACAAAAGAGAGAAATTTTAAAACTGGATGTCCAGGGGAGACATCACATGTCAGCAGGTTCTGTGATGTTCTCCGAGTGGTAAAACCAGCAAGTTTTTATTAGCGATTTTCAAAAGGGGAGGGAGTGCATGAATAGGGTGTGGGTCACAGAGATCACATACTTGACAAGATAATAAAATATCACAAAGCAAATGGAGGCAGGGCGAGATCACAGGACCTCAGGATGGGGCAAAATTAAAATTGCTAATGAAGTTTCGTGCATGCATTGTCATTGATAACAACTTAACAGGAGACAGGGTTTGAGAGCAGATAACCTGTCTGACCAAAATGTATTAGGCAGGAATTTCCTCATCCTAATAAGCCTTGGAGCATTACAGGAGACCAGGGCTTATTTCATCCCTTCAGCTTTGACCATAAAAGACGACTGCCCCCAGGGGGCCATTTATAGACCTACCCTCAGGGCACATTCTCTTTCTTAGGGACGTTCCTTGCTGAGAGAAAGAATTCAGCATATTTCTCCTATTTGCCTTCGAAACAAGAGAAATATGGCTCTGTTGCGTCTGGCTCACCAGCAGTCAGAGTCCAAAGTCTTAAATCCCTTGTCCCCTGCAGATTGCTGTTATCTTGTTCTTTTTTCAAGGTGCCCAGATTTCATATTGTTCAAACACACAAGCTCTACAAACAATTTGTGCAGTTAACGCAATCATCACAGGGTCCTGAGGCGACATACATCCTCTTCAATTTAGGAAGATGATGAAATTAAGAGATTAAAGTAAAGACAGGCATAAGAAATCACAAGGGTATTGATTAGGGAAGTGATAAGTGTCCATGAAATCTTCACAATTTATTTTCAGAGATTGCACTAAAGACAGGTGTAAGACATTATAAAAGTATTAATTTGGGGAACTAATAAATGCTCATGAAATCTCCACAATTTATGTTCTTCTGCCATGGCTTCAGCTGGTCCCTCCATTAGGGGTCCCTGACTTCCCACAACAACTGGGAATAATATGGTTGGTATTTTATGGAAGATGATTTATTTTAAGGTACATAAGTGTCATTGTTTTTTGGAAAAAGTAATATTTTATGACAAACTAAAATGCCATCTTTAATCCACCTATTAAAAGAATTAGATAAAAACTTTCAATTAACATCATTATAAGAATGAATGTCTAAGTATAGTAAATAAATATAAAACCCTATTATATAAAATTGAGAATAGATGGCTCATATCTTATGCTTAATCTTTCCTCGATTCCATATCATGTTCTCAGAAGAGCTTCTTTTTCTGTCATAGTTTTGTTTTCATATTCAGTGGTGGTTGTGGGCATAAAAAATCTTATCTATTCCAAAACATTATCTTTTATGCAGCTTGTATATTTTGGAGCGTTTAGTTAATCCAAACATGATTTTATCCATTTACAACTGATGTAGTAATAGTTACCAGTAATTACATATCATAAAGTTGACAGTGTTCATAACTTGCAGTATCAACTTTTTTTTTTTTTTTTTTTTTTTTGGCAACATTGGTTTGCCTTTAGCAGAAGATCATACTTTGAGATTGGGAAGCATAAGTAAAACTACGTAAAATTTTTCCACACCAGTTTTGAACCAAATAAGAGATTTAGAGAGATGATAAGTAAAATATCAGCAATACTACTAAGAAAGAAATTTAGAGAATGTGATGTAGAAGTGTCAAAATAGACTTGTAAATATAAGCAACCTCCCAAATACCTTGAACACACTTTTTCCAGAGAAGCCTGCCTACCCTTTAGAAGTTAAATACTACCCCAGTAAGCCTCCCCATAATAAGAAGCGTGTTCTTGGATGCATCCTTGCTGCAGGCACAAGACCAAAGCAAGAAATTCCTGTAGGCAGAAAGAGACAAAAGTAGCTGTGCCACCCACTCACTTTCTAGAAACTGAGAAAGGCTGAAAAAGCCCAGGTAGCATATTCCTGGGACATGCTTCTTAAGGAAAGAGGAGGGGAAGGACTTGGTATTTTCCCTACTTTCTTATAGCTATCATATGAGGTCATTGACCTTGTTACCAAGATTATAGTACTCGAAGCATTATTTTTCTTCCCTTTTTAGTGGGTTTGTACAAGATGTGATCTAAATACGTACATACATACAATATTAGCTTAAAAAATAGAAAAAACAATCACAAAGAAATGTTATAAATTGAACTAGATGAAAATTAATAAATTCTTATAATTAGCCCAATCCATGAGCAGCATGGAAAAAACATAACTGTGTTCACTTTTTCTCAACTGTAAAACATTTTCATGTGAGTAATCCCCATTACCTAAAAATAAATAGGATTATTTTAGTTATATTTGTGTATATTTTCCTTCTATATTAAGTATACATTTCACATATATATTACAGAACTTAAATTGTGAATGGCTTCTAATCATGTCTGCATTGAAACATACGCTTCTTAACCTGACGCTGGAGCCATAAGATTCGACTGTTTCAACTCACCATGTTTTTAACCGAAGATATTCTCTGCACCTTTTCACTTTACCTAGTAATCTCTCTTCCCTGTTGTTTGCTTGGATTGAGTCATCTTGATTTTCAGATAGTGAGTAAAATGTCACTTCCTCTGAGAAGTCAATTTTCACAGCCCAATCTAAAGCAGATTCCTAGTACCATAATCTCTTAATTAACCAGTGTTTTAAAATACTTGATTTTCCTAGTAAACTTAAGCCCATGAGGGTTTTGTTTAGCTCTGATTGCCTAGTGTCTATAGTATAGGAAAAGCAGTAGCTACTCCAAAACCAACTTTTTGAATAAATGAATGAGTGAATGAGTGAATTACTGTGCTCAGTCTTCTTCCAGCTGCTAGCAACATAGCTATGCCATTGTCATGTATTTACTTGGATTACTAAAATAACCTTATAAAAAAATCTCTGCATCTAATTTTGCTTTATACTAATCCATTATTCATATCCTCTTCACTACAAAGAATGATCTTGTAAAGTATAAATCTACAAAGAATGATCTTGTAAAGTCTAAATCTGATCACAATCACATCCCTTCCTTAAAGTCCTCCCATTGTTTTCTGTTGTACTAATAAAAGATAAAAATACTCATTATGATATGCAAAGGTCTACATGACAGGTTCCAGGTCAAACCATATTTCCTTGTATTTTTTCCTCTGTCACTAGGTTAGAGTGAAACAACAATTATTTTATTTTTTCCTTAATTGAAAAATACAAAATCAAACATATTTATGGTATATGTGAAGTTTTGATATATGTATACATTGTGAAATGATGAAATCAAGCTAATTAACATATCCATCACCTCACATGCTTATTTTTGTGAGGAGATTATTTAAAATCTACTCAGCAATGTTTACATTTACATTATTATTATTATTATAGTCACCATGCTGTATAATAGATTTTCAGAACTTATTTCTCGTATTTCTCTTGTCTAATTGAAACTTTGTGCCCTTAAGGCAACATCTCTCCATTTACCAACCCCGTCTCACTGCCCCCTTGAGTACAATCACCAGTGTACTCTCTGGTTCTATGATTTCCATTATCTTTATATTCCACATATAAGAGATCATGCAGTGTTTGTATTCCTATGCCTATCTTATCTCATTAAGCATAATATCCTCCAGACTCATCCATGATGCTGGAAATAAGATTTCCTTCTTTTTAAAATCTCAGCAGTATTCTATTGTGTATATATATCACATTATTTTTATTTATTCATTTGTTGATGAGCATTTAGGTTGTTTCTATATCTTGGTTATTGTGAATAATGCTGAAATGAACATGAGAGTGCAGATATCTCGTCAAAATACTGATTTCATTTACTTTTGAATATATACACAGTAGTGGGATTGCTTCATTATGTGGTAGTTAATTTTCTGAGGAACCTACATACTGATAACTATAGTGGCTGTACTACTTTACACTCACACTGACAGCGTACATAGGATCTCTCCACATCTGTGCCAACACTTATCTTCTATCAGCTATTATTATGAGTGTGAAATTATATCACCTTGTGATTTTAATATGCATTTTCCTGATGACTGATGATATTGAGCATCTCTTCATATACCTGTTGACCTTTTGTATGTTTTCATTTGGGAAATGTCTATTCAGGTCCTTTGCCCTTGTTTTCCTGAGATTGTGTATTTTTTTTTTTCTGTTGTTTGATTTTCTTGTATATTTTGGATAGTAACTCCTCATTAGACATATGGTTTACAAATATTTTTCCGCCATTCCTCAGGTTGTCTCTTTATTCTATTGATTGTCTCCTCTGCTGTACAGCAGCTTGTTAGTTTGCTAGAATCATATTTGTCTATTTTTGCTTTTGTTTCCTGTGTCTTTGAGGTATTATCCAAAAAATCATTGCCCAAACTATTGTCAAGTAGGTTTCTTCTTGTTTTTGACTAGTAGTTTTGCAGTTTCATGTCTTATGTTTAAGTCTTTAATCCATTTTGAGTTGACTTTTGTGTATGAGATGAGGTACACTTTCAGTCTTTTGCCTGTGGATATTCAATTAAAATTTCTTTATTCCTAATCACAACTAGCTTATTTCTTCTGCTTCAACACCTTCACACATGTTATATCCTATTCCTGAACCCAAATCTCCTATTTTTCAGCCATTTAACATTAATAATCCTTGAAGTCTCTGCATGAGTTTTGCTTCCCGTGTAAAGACTTCTTGATGCTCCTGTGAAAAATAAAGTGTGTCATCTGTTCTATTGTCATTGATGGTTACAAGTATAATTGGTTCAACATACCTTTATCCCACAAGACTATAAACTCCCTGAACATGAGCATGGCTCATCACATATAGTACTGTGCCAGAAACACAGTAGGAAATCATTATTTTTTAGTAAGGTAATAAATTATTTTTTAAAATGTACTATTGAATGAGACTTTTAAAAATTGATGAATGATTTTATTTATTTAATAAATATTTATGAAATACCATGTGAAAGCACTGTTTTATAGTCAAGGAATACAAAAAAGGAAAAAAAAATAGACAAAAGCCCTGCCCTTGGAGAGCTTATATTCAGATAAGGATAATAGTTCATAAATAGAATAAATGATGAAGTATGCCATATGTTCAAAGATGATGATAAGTTCTAAGAGGAATAAATATATAAAGAAGGTGATGAATGTTGAGTAGTGGTCTCCATGGGTTGGAAAAAGTCTAGGTGTTTCTAATGGACATATGAATATACATAACTGGAAGGTGTTAGGCACATTCTCCTTTCCCTGAACTAAATATTTCTTCCTCTTAATTTGTTGAGGACACTGTGAGACTTTGCTAAGCCTCATTAGAGACTATATCAGATAATCTTCTGATATTAATGAATATTTATAATTTTCTTTTTATTTTAGCCTGAAAGACTTTACAATGAGAAGTGAGACACCCCTGAAATGTAACTTGAGCCTTCATGCAATACATACCTCTGAAGTAGGTGCAATAGTGATTTAGGGTAAGTTTACTAAACTTCTATGGTCTTTTTTCCTAGTTTTGCAGTTTTTAGAGGTGACTGAAAAACAATAGACTCCTCATGTTACACAGATGATTCCATTTGCCAAGCTATAACTGGAAGAAGATACAATGTGAGGAGAAAAATAATTAGTTTAAGAATCAGAAAACCCATGTACACATTTTAGTTACTCCACGTTTTGCAAGGTATCATTTTCTCTGAGCCATGATTTCTCTTTTTGTGTAATTGCACTAATAATTCTTTGCCTGCCTCATATCCTGGCTATTGTAAGACTCCAAAGAGATCGTTTGTTTTAACCTCATTACCCAATTTTAAAGAAGTAAACAAATATAAGGTGATACTTATCATTAAGTTTAAGGGCACATAACTAAATTCTATTCAAGGAAAATAGGTAATGTAAACTTTCTAGTTATTAATTCATGGTTATATATGTAAAAAACAAAACAACAATAAAAAAGTTTCTCTGAAGATTTATTTAGCCTATTTTCAGTTGTTAGGATTATTGACTTAAATTGTACATATGTATATCTCTTTTAATCTTGTATTAGCATTCATTTTAAATTGCAAATATATGTCTATCACTTTCATTAAATTCAGACAAGCTTGAAGATAAAAATGATTTCATGTTTTTAATCCTCCATATATATTTTTATGCAACTTTTAAATAAGGATATAATGAACTTTAATATAATATTTTGTATTAAATTTGGTGAATGCCAAATATCTTCAAATTTCCCCTAGGAAACAATAAAAGAAGCATGAGTTTTTCATTTTTAGGGATATTTCAGTGTTTACCAGATTTAAGTTTTTCTTTGAAGCTGTCCAATTATTATGTAATATCTATCTTATTATTAAAATTATTGTTATGATATGAAGAAGTTACATATTGGAGAATAGAGAACATCTCTGAAGATTTATTGAAACACCAATATTTTATTATCTCAAATTTTGAAATTCAGTTTTCAGGCAGATTCGTGTTGTTTAATCAATATCTCATTGCCATTGTATGTTTCAAGAATCTGTGACTTTTTAGGCTTATTCACTTGATTCTGAAATCATTACCTCTACTCTGAAACCATGAAAACTACTGAGTTTCTATAATCCTGTCTTCTTGATCTGTTTTTATAAAACTCTGTTAAGCATAGAGTGTGAACACACATTGGTTGCTATAGATGTGATTTATAATTTTTTGATGTCTTTTTACTATATAAGGAAAAAGTAGCACAATATTAGTTTGAAAGAGAATTATTTTATATACTATGTATGTGTATCTTAATTGTAAATTTTCTTCACTTATAAAAATTATGTCATGGATTCCATCTTTTCTCTGGACATTCTATTTGTCTCTGGAGATTCTACTTCCCTATATTAATAGAAAGTTCATATTAACTATTCTAAACTTATCACTATAGTATCAATCCCAACTTCTTTTATTCTCACAAATGGGAAAGGCTAAGTAAATACTTTTCCATACTGGGTTATTTCTGTTCATATAGAAAGTAATATTTAGTAAAGTCCTGCTCATGGCTATGATATAAAACATTGCTCAAGGCAACTGGTTGGGGTTGGGATGAATACTATCTGATTAATTACAGTGAAACAAATGGGTCTCATCAACATAATTATTTATTCTTTCTGTGAGAATTGTAGGAAAATTTATAATATGACTTCCTATCTACCATGGGTCCAGTTCACTAACCTCACTAGAATATCTGTGCTCTAATTGTCTGGTGCTTTTGCTCTTCTGTCATGCTGTTTCTTCTGGGTGGAATGCTTACTCCCATTTTTCAACTTATAAAAATGTTTATCATGCTTAAACCTGTTAGCATAACGTAGAGGTCAATTTACTCAGATGGTAGACAGAGATTGCTTGAGTTTGAATACAAACTCTGCTAATAATTTCCTATGTGCTGTTGAAAAAGTTATATAACCTCCCTATGTCTTAGTTTCCTCAGGTGTTTTATCAGTTAGGGTTCACCAAAGTAATAGAACCAATTGGAGATTTTACACATGTATATAAAACTGATTTATGATAAAGTGTTGGCTCCTGAGATTTTGGAAGACAAGAAGTCTCAAAATCTGCCATCAGAAAGCTGGAGACCCAGGAAAGCCAGTGGTGTAAGGTGAAGGCCTGGAAGCCAGAGAGCTGATGATGTATGTTCTAGTCCAGATCTGAAGGCCTGAGAACCAAGAATATTGAAGAAATTCAATTTCCCAGCTTACCAATTAGTCAGAGAGGGGTGGAGTCCTCCCTTTCTCCACTTTCTGGTTCTTGTCATGTCCTTAATGGGTTGACTGCTGTCCACTCACATTGAGGAAGGCAATCCCCTGTACTTAGTCTCCAATTCAAATGTTAATCTTTTCTGAAAACCCCCTACAGACAAACCAAGAAAAAAGTTACTGAGTTAACTGGGCATTCTGAGATCCAGTTAATTTGACACGTGAAAGTAACTGTCACAGATGTTTAAAGGGTTAAGATTAAGACCAATTTTTTAGGTAAGATTAAGTCTTACATTGCCAGAATAAATCCACTCGGAATATGAGGCACTTAAAACAATATTTGATAAAGAATAAGTACCTGCAACTGTTTCCTATTAGTTAAAATTGTCGACTATTTTAGCCTTCCTTTCCTTTAACTTTTCATTTAAGTCTTAGTTCAAATGTTATATTTTCTGTTAAGCATTTTACATTTTCTAGATGAATCATTGCTTTTGTCATCTAATTTTCATAGCATTAATGCTGTGCCCTTATGACACGTACTATGATGGGTCAGAGTAAGTTGTATATACTTTTTTGATTTCCACTACCTTTTGAGTTCATTAAGAAAATGAAGTAATTTATTTCCATTTTCTTGTGATTGCTATTTAAAACTTTTCAGATTGCTTGAAAATATTTCCATGTAAACACATGTGAATCTTCATGAAGATGAGCAAAATTTCAGATGCATCATTGATCTGTGTACTTTTAAACTACAACTTACAAGCCAATTTCGAAAAAAAAAAATGCTTTGCACTTAAAAGTGCATACATATCACTTTGTATAAAAGATAATGTGAAGTTCAATATTTTAATAAAATCCATCTAAAACTTTGCTTTTTAAAATTTAAGTATTTTCCCTTCATCCCTGAGAAGATTTGCAATTGGAAAATATAACTAATTTTCCTCAACAAAGGAACTGAAAATTGAACTCTTTGTCCTCAAACAACCAAAAATCTTTATTATTTTGATGAAACATAGTAAGAACCAAGCCTTTATTTTCCTGTACTCCTGTGGAAACTTTTTTCCCTCTTATTCCTGCACTAAAAATAAGTTAATAGGATGTAGGGATAAAACTAAATTGGATATATTTTATAAAAAGCATACTCAGGCTAATTAAAGAATGCCTTCTCTTGTCTAGTACAATAACATAAAAAATTTGTGAAATCTACTGATGAAATTTACCTAGATATGGAAAACATTATAAAATATTTATTTTGCGTCATTGATATGTTTGCAAAAATTATAAAACCAACAAGGCCATAATAAGCAAACAAGTGACACAAAATAACAACAACAACAAAAGGAAGCATGAAATCAAAGCCAGGACTGCATTGGAATCATACCAATTCTAGGGTTAGGTTCGATGATAGTAGACTTTTGCTTCTTCAGGGGTTGAAAATAAATATCTTTCTTTCACATCTCTGAGTTCATGGCTGAGTTCCCTAAAACAAAAGACAGATTTACAAAAGAAAAGTGTAAAAATTTGAGTTTTATATGGCATAGGAGCTTTCAGAAGTCAGGACCCAAAGAAAAAGGGAAACCTGTTGATATTTACGCTATGTTTGATGATGTAATATGTGTGGAACAATATGATTGGACAAAGGGGCATAATCTAATAAACTGAGTTTAGCAAGAGCTTAGCAAGGTCTATATGTTCAGATTATTGTTTGTGCCTTAAGAGATAAGAAAATTCCTTCCCTCTGGGTATAGGGTGGACACATCTAAAATTAGGGTCTAATGATCAGTAGAAAAGTAGAAACTATAAAAATAAAAAAAAAATTGCTGGCATCAGAGGGAAATGTTTACTCAACCAACTTAGTGGAAAGCAGAACTGGAAACACCTAACTAAAATTAAAACATTCAAACGAACTGCACTCTCAATTAAACTAAGGGGAAAGATCCTACTTATGGAAATAGTGATTGCAAAAGAAAAATATCCAACTCCATGCCAACATTAGAAAACAAAAACAAAAACAAAAACATAATTATCATCTTCTTTGAACAATTGAACTATAGACCTAAGAATGTTTGAGTATAGTATTTGAATTTACAGATTTGAATGTGTAGTTAAAAACTGTAATGATTTAAAAAAAGTTCACCGATTTGTATCCCCTTGTTCTCTTAAAAACAAACACAGTTCTTTTCTAGGGTAATGGGTTCATAATACCCAAGATGATTTTGAAAGGAACATCTCATCAAATAGCAAAGCTTGTTATAAAAATATATTGTGTGAGAGATTTTTATTTTTGCAATACTATATAAAACTATGAATAGAATCAAGTAGAGATAAAAGAAAATGATATATACATTTACTTGGATTCATGATGTATTATGGAAATATAATTGCAAATCAATGGGTAATTGCTGAATTAATAAATATTATGTGATGGTGGAATATTAATGGGAAAATGTGAACTTCAGCTCATGCCAATTAAATAAGTCAGGTCCTAATACAAAATTAAATATATCATATTCTGAAGAAAATAATAGAAGAACATTATTATCACCTTAGAAATAGTATAATTAATATGTTAATGAAAATAGAGAATATAATTAAAATGATAGGATAGAAAAAGGTTTTAAACAAGATACATTATAAAAATTATAGATTAAATAATTTGTCTTTTAACCACATCAAAAGTATGTAAATAACAAATTCCATGATCATACAAATGGTACAAATGTATACTTGTACATTTGATTATGTACAAGTGGTACTCGAAGTTTAAAAATTATACAAAAGGTACTGAAAATTAAAAAGGAAATGAGAAGATATTGCTGATACATATAAACAATAAAATATCATATAAAAATATAAATTAAAACATGCATATTAAAAATTAAAACATAAGATAAGATAACTTTAGCTTAATTATGTAGCTCAAGTGATATAAACATGTATTACACAGAAGTGAAGATATGACATTTGTCATAAAACTTTACATGACATTATTATTATCTTCAGCTCTCTTGCTGTTTTTACCACATCTGTGGTTACTTCCTCCACTGAAGTCTTAACTCCTCAAAGTCATTCCATGAAAGTTGAAATCAACTTCTTCCAAACGCCTGTGAATGTTTTTATGTTGATCTCCTCCCATGAGTCACACATCTTAATGGCTTCTAGAATGGGAATTCTTTCCAGAGATTTTCAATTTACTTTGCCAAGATCCATCAGAGGAATCAGTCTTTGTGAAAACTATACAAAAGATTTTTTTTTGCTTTTTTTTTTTTTTTTAAGACATGGAAGTCAAAATTACTCTTTGATCCATGATTTGCAGAATGGATGTCATGCTAGCAGGCATGAAAATATTAATCTTATTGTACATCACCATGAGAGTCATTAGGTGACAAAGTGCATTGTCAACAAGAGGTAATATTTTGGAACAAAAACAAAAAACTTTCCCTTTGTATTTACAACTTGGCTGTTTATCACAATGGGCCTAGCTTCTGCTGTGTTGGCTTTTGACATGTGTTCTTCACAAAACATAATCATTTCTGGCTTTTGATTTAAAGCGAGAGATGTATGACTCCTGACTCTTCCTTTTGCTTGAGCATTTATGGGTCATTTTAGGGTGATTAATTAGCCTAATTTCAGTATGGTGTCTCAGGGAATAAAGAGGCCTTAGTTGTAGGAGATCAGTCAGGGTGGTGGGAAAAATTATAGGAAAGATGCTTGGAAGGCTGAGAGGTTTTGCAAAAGCTTAAGGAGAGGATTAAGCTGAAGGCAGCTGATTCTTTTATCCAGAGTCTGAGAGCAAAGGGTAGATAACAAGAGAATGTAAATAAACTTATCTAGATAAATCTGTTTACTTATGTCTCTAGAAACCAACCTTTGATCATTTGATGCAGGACCGCTCTCTACTCGGGGGTTGACAATATTAATTACCTACAAATTGTGTTTGCTCCAAGCCTTTGTCATTAAATCTGTACTAAATAAATATGAGTGTCTGCAGCAGCAGCAGACACTTTCATTGACAGTGCTAAGCAGTGAGGTCCCCTAGCCAGACTGTCAGGCAAAATACCTGTGTCAGCATACTTCTTTCATCCATCCCTCAGGTGGAGTCTGTGGGACAGACTCAGCAGCAGGTGGTGCCCTGTGTGAGGAACACTGCAATAGATTGCAATGGAACCCTTGAAAATGAAGGTGAAGAGACTGCACAGTCAGTAAGTCATTGGTGCCTGCAGGGGATTTCCAAGTTTGAGGGACTTTTTCAGGCTAGGGTTACATCATGGGACAACAGTTTTCAGCTCAACAGCAACAGTATATAAAAGTATTGAAACAGCTACTTAAAGCTAATGGAACCTTAGTCTCAGAAGCTCAATTAAGGGACTTAATGCAAACTGTTGTTTCCCATAACCCATGGTTCTCAGAAGAAGGCACGCTAGATGTAGAGCTCTGGGAACAAGTGGGGAAAAATCTTAAACAATATCATGGACAAGGGCAATGGGTCCCAGTAACATCTCTAATGTTGTGGGCCTTAGTTAGGGCTGCATTGGTCCCACTCTACACAGAAGAGCCTAAAAAGGGAAGGGAGGAAGAACCATCACCTACTTTAACTCCTTCTCCTTCAGCCCCACCATTCTCAGGCAAAAATACCAAAGAGGAAACAGAGGTTTTGTCTCTGTTTGAGCCCCCTCCTGCAATAAATTGGAAAAAAGAGAAGAGATATGTCACAGTGGCATTGGAAGGGGAGCTCTTGGCCTGCCCATTAATGCAAGATCAACAAGTCAATCAGGTGTATGAACCCATTTCTTTTGATGCTTATAAAGAGATACAAAAAAGCATTAGAGAAAACAGAGCCACTAGCCCATTTATGAAAGGGTTAATTAAAGCCATAGCAGACAACTTCTGTATAAGTCCATGGGACTGGTCAGTGCTAGCTAAAAAAAGTTAGAGCCCAGCCAATATCTCCTCTGGAAGGCAGAATATGATGAGTTATGTGAACAACAAGCCAACCAGAATCAAGTGGCCGGGCAAGACATAACAGCTGCTATGCTCCAGGGGAGGGGTCCCTATGTCAGTGTACAACAATAATTAAGTTTTGTTCCCCAAGCCTATGCACAAGTGTCTTTGTGCACTCTCAGGGCTTGGGACCAAATTCCCCAAAGAGAAGTTCAACAGAGATCTTTTATAAATGTTTGACAAGAGCCTCAGGGAGCCATTTGTTGCATTGATCAATTGGTTAGCCCAGGCAATTAAGAGGCAAATTAGTCATGCCCAGGCTGCTGATATCTTATTGTTGCAATTGGCTTATGAAAATGCTAACACTGACTGCCAGCAAGCAATACAGGCAATCAGAGGAAAGGCAGTCACACTCTGGGAACTTATATGAGCATGTCAACTGGTGGGCACTGAAACACACAAAGCCAAAATATTGGCTATGAGATTAAAGCCTCTTAGGGTGAAAAGAGAGGGAAACCCAAATTGTTTTCTATGCAGAGAGTCAGGTCGTATGAACAGGGAGTGCCCCAATAGTAGAGACCAAGGTAACTCAGGAAAAGAACCACCTTCTATATGCCCCTGCTATAAAAAGGGGAAACATTGGGCAAATCAATGCAGGTCCAAATTTAATAAAAATGGCAACCCCCTAAGTAATCAGGTGGAAAACTTCATGAGGGGCCAGCCTCGGGCCCCACTTCAAACTGGGGCAATGCCAGTGGCTTTCCTCAGTCAGATGGAAAGCCCAGAGTCCTCTCTCTTAGAGCAGCCACCTCTGGGAGTGCAGGACTGGACTTACTCTGCTATAACAAAGTAGTGCTAAAAGAAGAAGACCCTAAAAAGGTTGCAACTGGGATCTGGGGTGCACTGCCTCTGGGAACAGTGGGATTAGTCCTAGGGCAATCAATCCTATCCAGTAAAGGAATCAGTGTGATCACCAGTGTAATCAACAGGGAGATATTTTTTATGATGAAATTCTGCATACTCTTCTACCTGGATCAAAGATAGCTTAGTTGCTACTTTTACCATACTGGGTCCCCAATGCCCAGGGAAAGGAAAAGGGAAAGGGAAGTTTTGGAAGCATGGGAGCCACAGGAGCATATTGCAACCAATTAATCACTTATCAAAGACCCATGATTACCTTAAAAATTTGAAATAAAATTTTTACTTGCTTATTGGACACGGTGATGGATATTACAGTCATTAGTGATCAAGACTGGCCAGAAACTTGGCCTTGGATCACTCAGAAAAATATATATACATATGTATATTGGCATTGGGGAAGTGCACACAGACAAGCAGAGCACACATCTCCTAACATGTTGGGATTTGGAAGGAAGAAAAACAGTTATACAACCTCTAATTATGCCTATGCCTGTTAATCTCTGGGGACAGGACCTATTAGCTCAATGGGAGATCACTCTGCAGATCCCTTTCTAATAGCCACTGTTATTATTCCTCCCCTACCCTTCATGTGGCTCTCTCAAGATCCAATTTGAATAGAGCAGTGGTCTTTAAAGGGAGATAAATTACAAAGAGCCCATGAATTAGTTGAGGAGCAACTAAAAATGAGCCATATAGAACCATCAAAGAGCCCTTGGAATTTGCCCATTTTTGTCATTCCCAAAAGGTCTGGCAAAGGGAGACTTTTGCATGACTTACAGACAATTAATGCTAATTTGCAACCTATGGGTCACCTTCAGCAGGGTCTCCCTTCCCCCACAGTGATTCCTCAAGATTGGCCTATAGTTGTTATTGAATTTGAAAACTGCTTTTATACTATTCCCCTTATAGAACAAGACAGAGAAAAAATTGCATTTACCATACCAGTTATCAATAATGAAAGGCCAGCTCACCACTTTCATTGGAAAGTACTTCCTCAAGGGACGCTGAACAGTCCTACCATGTATCAGTATCATGTAAATCAGTCTTTGCTCCCTAGTAGAAAATAATTTCCTAATTGCAAGATTATTCATTTTATGGATGATATTTTACTAGCAGCCCCAACAGAGCCAGTACTTTTAAGTATATATGCCTCTGTCATAAAGAATATGCAGTTGAGAGGTTTAATCATTGCACCTGAAAAAGTACAAATGTCCTCTCCTTGGAAATTTCTTGGATACATACTAACTTCCTGGTCACTAAGACTTCCAAAGGTTAAATTAACTGAATAGTAACTTACATACCTTAAACGATTATCAGAAATTACTGGGCGATATTAACTGGCTTTGCCCCACCTTGGGCATAACTGCTGATAAATTACAAAACCTGTTTTCGATCCTAAAGGACAATACAGCTCTAGACTCCCTCAGATATTTAACTCCTGCAGCATAAAGGGAAATTGAGGAAACAGAGCAAGGTATTTCTTAGATGAAACTAGATCACATAGACCCACTATATTCAATTCAATTGTTTGTTTATCCTACTAAACATTCCCCAACAGGATTAATATAACAGATAGCCCCAGGGCTGCACTTCCTAGAATGGGTTTTTTGGTCACATACCAGGACTAAAACACTATGTCCCTATATCCAGCTAGTTAGCAAATTCATCTATACAGGCTGCAGACAATGCAATCAGTTGCTAGGTTATTACCCTGATATCATAAGAATTCCTTTGAGTAACAAACAATTTGAAGCAGTATTGCACCTATCTCTAGATCTTCAGATAGCACTCTCTGACTGTGCAGGTCATATAGAGTATGTTCTTTCTGCTGACAAACTACTTTAGTTCTTATCTCATACTCCTGTAGTTTTGCCTACAAAAGTAGTTCACTCCCCATACCTAATGCTTTAATACTTTTTACTGATGGTTCTGGTAAAAATGGAAAAGTGGTTATTTGGGGCAAACCATATAATTCCCGTACTCATTCTGGATTTACTAGTACTCAAAGAGCTGAGGTTGGAGCCTTAATATTAGTCCTGGAGACCTTTCCCACTCAGCCTATCAATATTGTTAGTGACTCTGCTTACTCTGTTTATTTATTGCAGAACATTGAGACAGCCCTCATTAAGCAAATTTTTGAGACTACCCTGTGTGCACTTTTCTTTGACTTCAGTAATTGCTAGATCAATGTACACATCCTATTTTATAACAATATTCAAGCCCACAGCTCACTGCCTGGTACACTGTCTTATGGTAATAATCATGCAGACCTGCAAATTGTGACATTATTGCTTGACCCACCCACCAAATCACATCAATTTTTCCACCAAAATTGGAGAAACTTAGGTAAATCTTTTCATTTAACCCAAAGACTAGCTAAACATATTACCCTGATCACAGGATAATTGCCAGCTCACAGACATGTCCTCTCCTTCAACAGGTGTTAACCCTAGAGGACTACAACTTAATCAGTTACGGCAAATAGATGTTACTCATGTCCCTGAATTTGGAAAACTTAGATATGTACATGTATCCGTTGATACCAATTCTCATTTAATTAGCACTCATGCTCTTCCTGGAGAGTGTGCCTGATATGTTATCAAACATCTCTTAACTTTTGCATTTATGGGGCAGCCCACAAAAACTAAAACTGATAATGGTCTGGCTTACATCAGTTCAGAATTTCAACAATTTTGTCGCATGTGGAACATCCAGCATTCCACAAGCATTCCATATATCCCCCAAGGACAGGCCATAGAATGTGTTCATTCCACTCTTTAAAATATGCTCAGGAACACCAAAAAAAAAAAAAAAAAAAAGGGAGAATATGAGTAAGGACCCTGCCACACTACTAGCACAAGCCTTATTTACCCTTAATTTTTAAAATTTAGATGATACATTTCAATCAGCTGTAGAAAAAACACTTTTCTAAAACCTCTCAAGACAAAAAACCAGCAGTTTTATGGAAGGATTTAAATGTTAATGTATGGCGTGGTCCAAATGATTTGCTAACATGGGGAAGAGGATACGCTTGTGTTCATACCCCTTCAGGCCCTCCTTGGATTCCAGCACGATGCATCAAACCATACCATGGTGTGGCTAGGACCCAACCTGGTACTAGAAATGAAGAAAATGACCCTGCAAGACACACAGTCCCAGACAATGTGGCTTCCTTGCATGACACAAGCCCCAGATATTACCTGGGGGATGCTGGAGAAGACAACTCAGGAGGCTGAGTGAATCCTGCACTGGATACAGACACCATTCACTCCAGATAATTTGTTCCTTGCTATGCTCTCTGTTGTACATTGCAATTTGCGTATGGTATTGATCCTTTTTATGCTTTCACTTTGTCTCCAACCTGCTACATTCTATTGGACTCATAACTTAGATCCACCTTTCTTCCACTCTGTTACCTGGGCAGACACCCCCTTCCCAGACTCTAATAATATAACTGCTTGGCTAGGAGGGATTGACTTATTCTCAGTGGGGTCCCTCATTAATTGACTTATTCTCAGTGGGGTCCCTCATTAATGACATACATTGGACTAAGGTGCCAGGTAAAACTACCTATCACTTCACTGTCCTCCCACTCTGTGTAAGTTATAAAAGTTCTAACCCTTGTTGTGTACTTACCCAAACACAATTATGGCTACATAAGGGAAAAGGAAATGTCTTAATATTCTTGTTTGAAGGTAGCCTCAAACCAGGCAATGCAACTAATGGCACTTTCCCAATGTTCCTTCCTATACGAAATAATGTAGCCAAAAAAGTAATGAATTCCACTTTGGCTGAGAGGTCTCTCACAGGGGACAAGCCCATAGCCTCCAGTTAGGTAATTATAACATCTTAGACTGGAGCTCCCACTGCCATTTGCAGGGAGACCATACCGATGTCTGCGTCCATTGTGGTTTCAATCACAATTTCATAGCCACATCCCATTCCCTTATGATTTCAGCCAATGATGGGATGGGATATCCCAGACCCTAAGTACAGTCCGTGTCACCCTAAGACACTTTATGACACCTGGGACATCTTAGCACCTCCCTTAATACCTGGCATGGGACATATCATAATTCCAGTAACAACTATACTATGACCATTATTCATAATCACACAGATCAATGCCTGATTTGCACTACTCATCCATATGTTTTCCTTATGGAAACCAATATTTCCATTACACCCCAAAACTTCACACTTGTGACCTAAGTGCAAGGACAGACTTGGTTTGTGTCATGTATCACTAACTACAATATATCTAATTTCAATATTACTAGTGTCATGGCATTAAGGAGACAACCTGAGGCATTCCTACCAGTCAATGTAACATGCAGTTGGCAAGGTTCCTCTGCTCTTGCCACCTTAGAACGTGCCATGTCCCAGGTCAAACAAAAAAGATTCATAGGCACACTTATAGCCTTTATAGTCTCAGTCATAGTCATCTTGGCAACTGCTAGTGTTGCTGTGGCCTCTATTACTGAATCAGCACAAAGAGCTACCTTTGTAGATAACTTGTCCAGAAATGTGTCTAACAAACTTCTCTTACAGCAGGGTATGAATCAGAAGATTCTTGCATGCCTGCAAGCCCTTGAGGCTTCCTTGGAATATGTAGGGGAGCGGCAAGATGCACTGGCATTCAGACAGCAATTAAACTGTGACTGGGAGCATAAGCATATCTGTGACACCTCTCAACCTTGGAATCAATCCTTACATAGTTGGGATAAGGTGAAACAACACCTCTGGGGAACCTTACATGATAATTTAACAGCAGATGTAAGGCAACTTAAAATTAAAATTCTAGAATCCCTAAACACCATGGTCCACACACCCAAAAACAGCCATATAGAAGGATGTGAGAGAACATCTCTCCTGGATAGACCCCCACTTCTGGGGTCACTCCTTGATTGGAAAAGAATATTCCTGATTATACTCATGTTTGTCTTATGTTATTTACTAATTCTAGGATGCAAAGCTGGAATACGAGTTATAATCACTGTGCCTGAAAAACCTGTTGCTGCACATATCTGTACTCTTCAATCAACAAAACCTGATTAAAAAAAAAAGAAAGAAAAAAAACAGGAAAGAGGGAGATGAAGGAGATTTGTCAGGATGGTGGGGAAAAATTATAAGAAAGATGCAAACCTTCTTTGAAAGCTGGGAGGTTTTGCAAAAGCTTCAGGAGAGGATTAAGCTGAAGGCAGTTGATTATCTTGTCTAAAAACTGAGAGCAAAGGGTAGATAACAAGAGAATGTAAAGGAACTTATCTAGATAAATCTGTTTACTTATGTCCCCAGAAACCAACCTTCGATCATTGGCATACAGGTCTGCTCTCTACTCGGGGTTGGGGGATTGACAATGTTAATTACCCACAAATTGTATTTGTACCAAGCCTTTGTCATTAAATCTGTACTAAATAAATGCAATCATCTTTGGCTTATGGGGGCTGCTGCTGATGCTGCTGCTGAACTCTCATTGGCTGTCAGGAAAAATACCTGTGTCAGTGTACTTCTTTCATCCATTACTTAGCCAGAGTCTTCAGGACAGACTTGGTGGCACTTACGAAAGGGGATGGAGAGAAAACTGGTGAGTGGAGTAGTCGGAACACACACAATATTTGTCAATTAAGTTGGCAGTCTTAATTAGCATCATTTATGGTACCTCAAAACAGTTACAATAGAAACATCAAAGATTACTGATCACAGATAATCAAAACAGGTATAATAATAATGAAAAATTTTGAAATATTATGAAAATTACTAAAATGTGATATAGAGACATGAAGTCAGCACATGCTATTGGAAAAATGGAGTCAATAGACTCGCTTTATGCAGGTTGCCACAAAACTTTATTTTATAAAAAGTCAATATTTGTGATGTACAATAAAGTGCAGAAAAATGAAGTATGATATCGTTTGGCTGTGTCCCCACCCAAATATCATCTTGATTCTAGTTCCCGTTATCTCTGTGTGTTGTGAGAGGGACCTGGTGGGAGGTAATTGAATCATGGAGGGTGGTTATCTCTATGATATTCTCATAATAGTGAGTGAGTTATGAGATCTGATGGTTTTATAAGGAGCTTCCACTCACCCCCTTCATTTTGTGCTCCTTCTTGCAGCTGTCATGCGAAGAAGGATGTGTTAGCTTCTCCTTCTGCCGTGATTGTAAGCTTCCTGAGGCCTTCCCAGCCCTGCAGAACTGTGAGTCAATTATGGCTCTTTTCTTTATAAATTACTCAGTCTCAGTTATTTCTTCATAGTAGCATGAGAACATACTAATACAGAAAATTGGTACCATGAGTGGGGTGCTGCTATAAAGGTAGCTCCAAATGTGGAAGCTACATTGGAACTGAGTAACAAGCAGAGGTTGGAACAGTTTGGAGGGCTCAGAAGAAAACAGAACAATGTGGGAAAGTTTGAAACTTCCTAGAGACTTGGAGGACTCAGAAGACAGAGAGATGTGAGAAAGTTTGGAACTTTCTTGAGACTTGTTGGATGGCTTTGACCAAAATGCTGAAAGTCATATGGACAATGAAGTACAGGCTGATATGTCCTCAGATGGAGATGAGAAACTTATGGTGAAATCAAGTGAAAGTCACTCTTGTTATGCAAAGAGACTGGCAGCATTTTGCCCTTGCCCTAGAGATCTGTGGAACTTTGAACTTGAGAGAGATTATTTAGAGTATCTGGTGGAAGAAATTTCTAAGTGGCAAAGCCTTCGAGAGGAAACAGAGCATAAAAGTTTGGAAAATTTACAGTCTGATGATATGATAAAAAATAAAAACCCATTTTCTGAGGAGAAATTTAGGAAATTTCATAAGTAACAAGGAGTTGAATGTATAAATGCTGAATGTATATACACCAAGACAATGGAAAAAAATGTCTTCAGTACATGTCAGAGACCTTCATGGCAGCCCCTCCCATCATAGCCCTAGAGGCCTATGAGGAAAAAAATGCTTTTGTGGACTGGGCCTAGAGACTCTTGCTCTGTGCAGCTTCAGAACATTGTGCCATGTGTCCCAGTTGCTTCAGTCCATCTGTGGCTAAAAGGGTTCAAGGTCAATTCATACCATTGCTTCAAAGGTGGCAAGCTCCATGCCTTCACAGCTTCCACGTGGTGTTGGTCCTGTAGATGCACAGAAGACAAGAATTTAGGTTTGAGAACCTCCACCTAGATTTCAGAAAATGTATGGAAATGCCTGGATGTTCAGGCAGAAGTTTGTTACAGGGGCAGAGCCCTCATGGAGAACCTCTGCCAGGGCAGTACAGAAGGGAAATGTGGGGTTAGTTCACCCACAGAGGGTCCTGATTGGGGTACTGCATAGTGAAGTCTTGAGAAGAGGGCCACCATCCTCCAGACCCCAGAATGGGAGATCCACTGACAACTTGCACCGTGTTCCTGGAAAAGCCACAGACACTCATTGTGAGACCGTGAAAGTAGCCAGCAGCCTTGACTGTACCCTGCAGAGCCACAGGGCAGAGCTTCTGAAAGCTGTGGAAGCCCACATCTTGCATCAGTGTGCCCTAGATGTGAGATATGGGGTTAAAGGAGGTCATTTTGCAACTTTAAGATTTAATGACTGCCCTATTAGATTTTAAACTTGTATGGAGACTGTAGCCCCTTTGTTTTGGCAAATTTCTCCCATTTGGAGTTGATGTATTTACCCAATAACTGTATCCCCATTGTATCTAGGAAGTAACTAATTTGCTTCTAGTTTTACTGGCTCATGGGCAGAAGACACTTGGCTAGTCTCAGATGAGACCTTGGACTTGATGTTTTCAATTAATGCTGGAATGAGTTCAGACTTTGAGAGACTGCTGGAGAGGTATGATTGTGTTTTGAAATGTGAGAACATGAGATTTGGGAAGGGTTAAAGGGAGAATCATATGGTTTGGCTGTGTCTCCACCCAAATATCATCTTGAATTGTAGTTACCACAACCCTCACATGTCATGGGAGGGACCTTGTGGGAGGTAATTGAATCATGGAGGAAGTTATCTCCATGCTGTTTTCATGATAGTGAGTGAGTTCTGACAAGATCTGATGGGTTTATAAGGGGCTGTCCCCCACTTCACTCTGCACTTCTCCCTGCTGCTACCATGTGAAGAAGGATGTGTTTGCTTCCCCTTCCTCCATGATTGTAAGTTTCTTAAGACTTCCCTAGTCCTGCAGTACTGTGAGTCAATTAAGTATCTTTCTTCTATAAATTACCCAGACTCAGGTATTTCTTCATAGCAGTGTGAAAACAAATTAATACAAATTATGCTTGTATATCAGAAGAAAAATAAAAATATGCCATTTTTATTAGTAATATTATGAAACACCTTAAAATTTGAAATTCATTTTGATTATTTTGGTAATTTTCAAGAAACATTCACTTTGCACCTAATTTTTTATTCCTATGTTTGTATTCTTTTTAAGATAGAAGGTCTTTCAACTTTTATAAATTTAGATCCCACAAAATCTGTATAGACCTCTGCTTGTTGGTGATTATGGGGGGTATGTGGTTTGTAGATATATTTATATTTTTTATTTATATTTTATTCATTTCAGAGAAGTGGAAATATATTTTTAGAAAGAGTTAATTGGAAATAGACCTGTAGCATTAACCTGTTTTCTTGGGATGTGGAATTTCTTGCAGGAGAAGACATGGAGTTTCTTTAAATAGGAGAATAGTTGTTCCCAGATATTACAGATGAGAAAACGGCTATTCATATTCTGGATCTGAATTTACAGCATTAATTTAATACATCTTTGAACAAAGATAGCTTTTCTTGATAAGCCCTGCAGCTTATCACCTGTTTCAACATTTATACAACATACCTTAGAAATGTATTCACCCTGATCCATCCATTGTAAGTAACAGGACAATGTGATATGAGCTGTATTGACATTTTTCTTTGTTAAAAACAAAACCAAATCCCTAACAAAACAACAATAACAACAAAACTAATCTTGGAAATTGTTAGGTGAGTTACATTTGTAGCTCAAACCAGTTTTGATTGTGGAACATTATCAAGAATTGAAAGTCTCAGCCAGGTGCGGTGGTTGACGTCTGTAATCCCAGAACTTTGGGAGGTCGAGTCGGGTAGATCACCCGAGGTCAGGAGTTAGAGACTAGCCTGGCCAACATAGCAAAACCCCATCTGTACTAAAAATACAAAAATTAGCAGGGCGTGATGGCAAGCGCCTGTAGTCCCAGCTACTTGGGAGGCTGAGGCAGGAGAATTGCTTGAACCCAGGAGGCAGATGTTGCAGTGAGCTGAGATCTTGCCACTGCACTCCAGCCTGGGTGACAGAGCAAGACTCCATCTCAAAACAAAAAACAAACAAACAAAAAATCTCCTCAGCAAAGTACCACATGATCACAAACAGAATTATGAAGGCACATCTAATAGGCAGTCCTGAGACGTTTATTATTTTTTAATTTTCTCCTTTTTTCAGGTTTTTAATTTATGACCATATTCGTATATTTGTATGTTGAAGTTTTGCAAATCAATTTCAGTATATTACAGCGGTATGTGTAGGTGTTTAGATCAATTATATTATAGACATAGCATTTTATTTATCTTATTTTCTTCTCAGTGTCATTAAGTATTTGTCCTGAATAGGAAAAAAAAAATCTAAATAAATAATTTTTATGTCCTAAATGCCAAAATAGTGTTTTTTCTAACTTGGAGTGTAAAGTCATCAATGGGCTTCATTTTGCTTAATTTATATATCTTTTCTTTTATTTGCTTCTGGTTTGTTTTGCTATCTTGGTAAGAAAACAATAGTTTTAAAGTATTCAAAGGGATAATTTTGAATGGAAAGATATAAAAAGTTGTTTATGTTATAATTAGAAAAATTAAATGGCAGTAAGTTTTCACTACCAGACAAGCATTTAATACCTGCTACCTTGAGCTAGAAGGATGTTGACATCCAAAATTTTAATTATAAAACTTAAAGGTGTTGTATTTGGGAAATAGTTCTCTACGGTAATACAATTAATGAAATTTTAAGCTGTGACTAATAAACATTTAATAATGATTATATTAGAGTTTATTCTCCCTTGAGTATTCTCTTGATGTGTATAATATAAAACAAGTGCCATAATATTCTGCAGTCACCAGAGCTTAATAATTTTTACTGAGCTTGACATTATTCATCTAGAATTAAGTCACTTGCATTGCTATAGCTTTGGAAACCTTAATCAGAAGTTAGAGAATTTATAGTACAAGTAATATTATATGGTAAATTCATGACAAGAAATTATTTGGTTTCATTATGTTGAAATATGAATATCATATTTTCAGTGTTTTGGGATTCAAGAATAATTTATTAGAACAGGGGGAAGTAGAGATGACAAAACAAAAACAAACCCCAAATACTTCTGCCTCAAGTAATTTTACTACCTGACAGTTCAATTTCTTGTTTTATCTGTTAATACCATTATAATTGCAACTATACCTGTTAGATTATCAATAAAGGCTCTCTGAAAGCAGAACTTGACATCTTGTTGAATATTGTTTTTTTCTTTCAGCTTTGAATAAATTATTTTTTCTCTAAAAAATTATAAATATGAGAAATATCTATGTTTTAATCTTCACATTTTTCTAAGCACAGATATATTTAGATTTGTAACTGGAGAAACTTCTTATACTAGTATCATGCTTTTTCCTGCTTACAGTCCAATCTCCATACCACCTCCAAAGTGTATATCTGATTGAATATGAAGCAAGGAGTTGTTTCCTAATTAAATAGGTACTTCTGAATGAAGCTTATCTTTTCCTTTACCCTGTGACTTCGGTGTTTTATATTTCAAACCTGATGTTTTACTACCCTTGTGGAACCTATAGTTGAGATAACAATCTATGCTCTCTGAAAAATATTTTTCTTAGGCATTTCCAGGTTTATCTCAGATATACATGCAAAATTGCATCTTCCAAGACTTAATGGCTCAAATTGACACCAGAGTCAGTTTATGTAATGTTTTGTTGGTTTATTCATTTGTTTTTGGTTTTTAAATTCTAAGCTTGATAACAAGAAACATTTCTTCCTATGAAAGTAGTGATAGATATTTTATTCAGCTAAAGATGGCTATACTTCTGTTTTCTTCCTTTAGTTCTTATACTAGTCAGAGAAGCGTATTCTGTCCCATTAAATTCCTTGTTCCTGGGTTCCTAGGTTAGTCCTATTACGAATTCTTTTCTACCATTTGATTCTCTCAAATCCATTTTTTTCTTCTCTATGAGTGCTCACAACTCCTTTTGTAAGAAAGAGAAACTTACAACAAGTGTCTCTAATCTTGCTGTCATTTTAACACTCTTTTAAATATCTATGGGGTTTAAAAATAAATCAGAGCTAAATATGTAATATTCCAAAGCTATATGAAAAAATGAGTCATTTACATGATCTATTCTACCCAGAGAAAGAAAAGAAATTTCATGTCACACCTACTGGCCCAAGTAATCTGTGAAGCTGTCCTGAAAACAATACTTTAATGATTCATCATTATCTTGACTTTCATAGATTGCAGTTAGTGCAAATATATTTGTGTTCTAGTTACTATCTAATCTACCTACGTGAGTAATGATATACAATTATATTAGATCATAAATAAGGCCTGTCTAGTCATGAGGATTAATTTGTTCTCAAACTGAAAAATGCCATTTTTGAGTTTACATTTCTGATCTAACTCAACACCTTTAACCATATTTTATTTAGTAAAGAGTAGACAATTAAAAATGAGGCCACAATTTAAAAAATTATGCATCTCATCCCAATTTCAACATTGTCTCTCTTCCAATACTGTAAAAGGGAATATTTTCACTGTCTCTTACTTACTTCCCCCTTCACAGGATTTGGTGTTTTAATTTAACACATCTTTAGAAATTGTTTTTAAAATCAATTACCTTTCATAGGTTGTTTACACATACAAATATTCTTTGACATGTCTGCAGAGATGACAAGTGTTTATTTGTGCAGTTGAAAATATGCCATGTTTAAACATATTTTTAATACAATATGATTTGACTTCTTTACCTAAAATTTTACTTTCAATGGATCAGAGCTTTCAGCATTGGATTAAATACATAATTTATCTATATAGATGTCTTTGTACTCTTTCTATGTGAAAGATTATGCAAAATATTATAATGGGGATTATTCATGATTAGTTAATATTTCAAGGATATTTGTATTCCAAAAACACCCTTAAATTATTCAGGTAATTGTAAATATGTTGTTTTCAGGGGAATTCAGAAAATGCATTACTATTAATACAATGAATTATCAGTATTTCAGGAATTATACTTTCTGAGTGAGATAATGTTCCCATATACCTATAAGACTCAATAAAGCTGAATTGGTTTTGTCCTAAAATATAATACAAAATATTCCAAGTTTATAGAAGTATATCCACTTAGTAATCTGAAAGAATAAAATTTTATAAAAATCTGGTTCTAATTACTTTCTTTTTTTCTGGTAAGGCTGTGGCATGCTTGCTGTTTATTAAATGCTATTACGTATTGCCAGAATATTATTTCCCCCTCTTAGATTCTCATTTAATTATCAAATATGAATTGTCTGATTATTTCTTTCTTTTTTTTTTTAAAATCTTTGCTGGACTTATGTCAGTTCAGGACTCCAGTTTATTCTGTCAGTCTATGTTTTTTACCTTTCTGAGAGCTGGATGACTATCTAGAGTAATTTTCTTATTGTACTTGTGTTACCAGAAAGGGGTCAACTGAGCATGTACTAGATATGAGACATTTTGCATATGACAATATACATAGATTTTATTACCTTCTTGTTGAGGAAGTTGATGAGGTTGACTCTCAAGGAGGCTAAGTCACTTACCGAAGGTAACTTTTCCAATTGGTATACCAAGTAGGTTTCTTTAGAAAATTAAGTTTGAGATTTGACACTCTAAGAACTAAACCTCCTCATTTACTTCAGCAACACAACTAATTTCTTTGAGTAGAGTGGAGCTTATTTTCTTTGTAAGTTCTGGACGAATATACTTGTGACTTGAAACAGGAAAGCATTTCTGGAATATGTAAAATGAGACAAGATGGTGAGTCTGTTTATGAAGCATCACAAAACTGTGTTAGATATCAGGTTGTGTGGGTTACAGTTTAAAATGTTCATATTTGTAACTGCAGGAATAGAGCATGTTTAAATGTGCATACATATTTTATAGTATGACAAAATAGTTTCATGTGAATTACATGTTTGACAAGTATTGTGCCCCTGAGCAGTTCAGAAAGCTAAAAATTACTTCTGAGTAATTGTTTTTATATGTACTTAGAATTCTGTAAGAACTAATTTTACTGCATAAAGCAACAATTACAAATTAGCATTGAATGCAACCATGACTATTTTGCTTGCTTGTGGATTGATGAGGAGAAATAAAGAAGAGAGGATGGGAGAATATGAGTTGCTTATTCTGCTCCAAAACATTCATAACTAGCAAAGTAAATATTTGAAACATCTTACTGTTTATTAATAAATACTGTATTTAAAATGCACACACATTTCTTATACAAGGAATTTGATAATTATGCATATTCAACCACTGTAAAACAACAAGTTCACCATAAATGCACTAGAGGCTTAATTAGATTTCAAGTAAGCAACTATTTCTTAAGTTTTCCTTGGTGCACAAAATCTGTCCTGGACTACTGAATAATTGTTGAAAGATTTAAACATGAATTAAGATGGTATTAGTCACCTGCTTAACTATGGCATACACTACATAAACAGGATGCTCAAAATAATATGAATAAACTTGTGTAACACTATGAAGAAAATAGGCTATTTCACCTCTGCTTACCTGCTCCATTTGCTTCAAAAATACTTAACATTTTAAAGAAAGATTTATTTTTGACTTTCTGTTACATTTTTATAGGAAATAGTTCAGGAATAAAGACATTTATATTTTACAAGGTTTTTGATGGCAAGGCAAAATTAATTTCCTCAGTATTATTAGTACCTCTGATGTTAAAAAGGGCACTAAATAATATTCATGAAATTTTCCTTTTTTATGTCCCTACACAGTAACTTTATTCAGTATACAAAATGTCCACCCAATACAACATATGTTGATTTGAATTGTAATTGTTTTTATATTTTTCCAAGTCAAAGTTAGTAATTACATAATAAAATATCATATTCTGTAGTTACTTTCTTTGTAATATCCAAAAAGCTGATGGTGTTAGTATTTCAGCAAAATGAAACTAAGAACCAGTTACAGACATTGATGAAAAGTATCAGTTTAAAAGATATACATTAGAATTTAATCTTCTCAATGACATCGAATTAGTGTTCATTTTTGAGTTTTAAATATCAAGCAACACACATTATTTCTCTTTGCCTCTATAATTATTTTTCAACTTCAAATTACGCTAGAAATAATTGATTGAGTGCCATTATAATCTAAAAGAAACAATAAGTCAAATGTTCAACAGACTGAACTATTATAATTAAAAGACCATTTTTCCCCCTGTTAAGATAAAGTGCTGATTCTGCTAAATAACTACTTAGAATTAATATCTGATGGTGAATAACATTAGTAATGCAATTTTAATTGAGCACATCTATTTTTTTTCAATAGAATTGTTTTCAATGTATTATTACATAGGTTAGAGAAGACTGAAATCACACATATTGTCAATCAATACAAAGTATAAATAGTACAAATGTATATTTTATTCTTTGAACATATTTCCTTCTTTCCTGATCCAAAGGTATAATTAGTGCAGTTCAGTACTAAGTCACATAAAACCTAATTGAGGGTTGCCTAAAAGTATTTCACTAATAAACCAATGACATACAAGTTAGCTTTACACAACGTGGTGGATCTTGATAATATTTGTTACTACTTTTGGTGTTTTTTCACTCTGTCGCAGAGGCTGGAGTGCAATAGCACAATCTCGGCTTACTGCAACCTCTGCCTCCCATGCTCAAGCAATTCTCCTGCCTCAACTTCCCTAGTAGCTGAAATTACAGGCATGTGCCACCATGCCTAGCTAATTTTTATTAGAGAGGGGGTTTCACCATGTTGGCCATGTTGGTCTCGAACTCCTGACCTCAAGTGATCTGCTCACATCAGCCTCCCAAAGTTTTGGGATTACAGGTGTGAGCCACTGTGCCCGGCCTTTTGGTGGTTTTTAATGAGGTGATAACAGCAGAAAGGCTGTGTACATATTAAACAAGCATATCAAAGGATATTTCGAGGATAGCAACATTTCTAAGATGATTTTTTTTTAACTTAATAGGCACTTCATAAGAGTCGACAATTTCATAACGAATTCCCCAAATTTCCTATTAACTCATTGGAGTTCTATTAACCTCAAGGAAGAAATATCTTATTTACATGATTCTCTTGGGGCATTTCGATGTCTCATAAAACGGGGGGACCAACATGTTCAGTAAATATAGCTACTGGGAAAGTCAATAACTAGAAGTTTCTCTCTCTGTCTCGTGTGTGTGTGTGCATATATAGCCTATGCGTCTTCAAATCTGGCGTATTGACATCTTACTGTGTTTTCTAGACTCAAGTTTATACTAAAACAAACAAACAAAACAAAATAATAAACACACTTTGATATTTCTCCAGCATATACATTTCAACTTGTGGGTTAATTCTAAGACCACATTTTTCTTTTTTTTTTTTTT
>NW_012114544.1:8022286-8034905 GCF_000951035.1 Colobus angolensis palliatus | reverse complement strand
GGGGGATGTCTCCCAGTTAGGCTACTCAGGGGTCAGGGACCCACTTGAGCAGGCAGTTTGTCCCTTCTCAGATCTCAACCTCCGTGTTGGGAGATCCACTGCTCTCTTCAAAGTTGTCAGACAGAGTCGTTCGACCACATCTTTCTAAGGGTAGTTTTGTTTTTCAGGTTGAAGCCAATTCATCCTATATGCAAAGGCTGCTATTAAAAAAAAAAAAAAAAGCAACAAAAATGAAATGAATATTTGTCAATTTGTCTTTAGGTTTGGGATTAAGGTTGACAGATAAGAAGCCTAGATTTTGGTTCCTGTAGAATAATGATTAATTATTACACAAAAATACTGTTTGTCTACTGAGTATAAGACACTTTGATAGGTAATGATTAAGAATACAAAGACAAATTATAAAATATATGTATTCGCAGGTGTTTCACAAGTCTCAAGGAGATGGGTGGAGAAGGCAACAAGCAGTAAAATATGTATCTAGTATGACATCATAAGCACTCTAAACAGGAAATAATCAAAAGAAAACAAAATATATTCTATTTTTGAAGCAAATTAAAGCTAGAAGATAGAAATACATATAACACTTGAATAATGGGAATTATGGTAGTCTATAATGGAAAAACAAGATCAATTATTCAAAACATCTGATTTTTTGGAGGAGAGGAAGCCTGTGATGTTGCAAGCTTAAGTAAACTATACAAATTCATGACAAGTTTAATATTTAATAAGATATTTTTAAAACTTCATTTTTATAAAGACAATCCATAGATAGTGACATGAGGCCTGATAGTCTCTAAATAATTGATTGATTTCTTTGCAAACGTAGTATTCTCAGTAGTATTCTTTTTATCTGGTAAATGTGAGAGGATCTGTTGTATGCTTAACGTGATAATTTCAGGCCATATCAAGAGGCTAGGACAACATCTTTATGGAACTAACATGGAAAGTCTAGGCAAGCGATGCACAGTCCTATAGCAAAGAAGCTTTGGTGCCTGTATTGCATCTGTTGGAAACATCTCTGTGCCAGGACTAGAATGTTTCAGTATGAAAGCACTATAATGATACTTTCTGTACAACATGTTCTTATTCTTCCTTCCCCTCATGGTTCTCAGGGTCCCTCCTACTCCTTTAATTAAAAATTATATTGACTATATTTGTTCTTTGACTCTTCCATTTGAACTTTAGGATTAGCTTATAAGATTTTTCAGAAAAACAGTTCTGCTATAAATTGTATAAAATTGTATTAGATTTATAAAATAACGTGGAGAGAATTAGATTTATAAATTTTTGTTCTGTTTTGCTCACTGAGATTGCCTAATTCCTCAGGAAAGAACCTGACACTTAGCTGACATTTAATAATTGTCACATCAATGTTAGATCTTTTCGATATCAATTTTTCCCACCCATGAGTATGGCAAATCTTTTCATTTATTTAGGAAGATTTTATGTGTTTTTAATTATAATTATACAAAAGATCTTAAAAGCATCCATCTCTAGATAACTTACATTTTTTGTTGCTACTATAATTGCATCTTTTCAAATTATATTATATGAATGTTTGCTGCTGGTTTATAAGGTCATAACTGACAAACTGTCTTGTTAATTGTATTTGTAGATGTCCAGCAATTTCCTGGATAGAAATTTTATTATCTGCAAAAAATGATATCACATCACAAGGCAATTATATTATAAAATCTCTGCAATGTGCTAAAGTTAGTGAAACTTAAGTTAGGGAATATAACAAAAGAGAATATTGGAATTTGAGAAGAAGCAAAAAATAGAAACAAGAATCTTCCTAACAGAGATCAGTTTTCCCAACTGTAAAACATGTGACCATGTAAGCAAGGCTGAAAAATAAAGTGTGCCTTTTTAACCTAGAATATTTTATATTGGAGATACACACACACACACACACAAACACACACACAGCCTCTACCTCCCGGACTCAAGCTATCCTTCCACCTTTGACTCCTGGGTAGTAGGGACCACAGGTGCAAGCCACTACATCCAGCTATTTTGTTGTTGTTGTTGTTACGATGATGATGATGATGATGATGATGATGATGATGATGATTATTTGTAGAGATGAAGTCTTGCCATGCTGCCTAGGCTAGTCTTGAACTCCTGGGCTCAAGTGATCCTCTTGCCTTGGCCTCTCAAATTGGTGGGATGACAGGCATGAGCCACCACTCCCAGCCTGCAACTGATGTTTACTATCTCTCTTTTCTACTACCCATTCTGAACTCTTTTTGCTCTTATCTAGCAACTCTGCTGGTCCAGATGGGGTGGAGCAACAGAGGCCTCAGCTTTGAGATATTTGAGTTACCTGGAACATACACATCTTACTATGGCCTCTAACATACTTATTGCTTCCAGCACATCTGGTGCAATTAAAATAATGTCATTCATAGAGTAGAACAGTGATGTCATTCATACATACTGTGATTAAAAGAATGTGATTTATATATATGTCCTGCAGGATATCCAGGTAATCCAGTTCCCTGTGCACTATATTACTACACATGCATGCCAAGAGAGTTAACACTACCCTGGAGCAAGAAGATAAGTGTTTATGCCTTTCTGCCCAAAAATAATGCAAACTGTTTCTGACCTTTTATTCTAACAGAAATGGAAAAAAAAAAAAAAATGTCGGATTAGTGATTGTCAGATAGTACCATACCATGTACCTGGGAACATGTTAATGTGTTTCTAGAAAATACATAGCATCGGCGGGGCGCGGTGGCTCACGCCTATAATCCCAGCACGTTGGGTGGCCGAGACAGGCGGATCACGAGGTCAGGAGATAGAGACCATCCTGGCTAACACGGTGCAACCCCGTCTCTACTAAAATACAAAAAAAAAAAATTAGCCGGGCGAGGTGGCGGGCGCCTGTAGTCCCAGCTACTCAGGAGGCTGAGGCAGGAGAGTGGCGTGAACCCAGGAGGCGGAGCTTGCAGTGAGCCGAGATCGCGCCACTGCACTCCAGCCTGGGTGACAGAGCCAAACTCGGTCTCAAAAAACAAAAACAAAAACAAACAAACAAACAAAATACATAGCTTCTGGCACGGCAATATTTATTGGGATTACAATTTATTGGGTTGATTTTGTAGTAGTCTATTGGCATTCATGAGTCTTTCGAATTTTTAAGAGTGACACCAGTTTCTACATCATCTCTCAAGATTATGTAAATATATGTGTATCATAGAGAATGAAACACCTAGAAATACAGCTAACAAGGGAAGTAAAGGACCTCTTCTAGGAGAGCTACAAACCATTGTTCAAATCAATCAGAGAGGACACAAACAGATGCAAAAACATTCCATGCTCATTTGGATAGGAAGAATCAATATCATGAAAATGGTCATACTGCCCAAACCAATTTGTAGATTCAGTGTTATTCCTGTTAAACTACCTTTGACATTCTTCACAAAATTAGAAAAAAACATTTTTTTTTCATACAGAACCACAAAAAAGCTCATATAGCTAAGACAATCCTAAGCAAAAAGAACAAATCTGGAGGCATTATATTACCTGACTTCAAACTACACTACGAGGCTACAGTAAGCAAATCAGCATGCTATTAGTATGAAAACAGGCACATAGACCAATGGAGAGAATAGAGAAGTCAGAAATAAAATCACACATCTACAACGATCTGATCTTCAACAAACATGATAAAAACAAGCAATGGGGACAGGATTCCCTATTCAATAAACGGTGCTGGGAGAATTGGCTAGCCATATGCATAAAATTAAACTCGGACCCCTTTCTTATACTTTATACAAAAATTAACTCAAGATAGATTAAAGACTTAAATGTAAAACCCAAAACTATAAAAATTGTAGAAGAAAGCCTAGGCAACACCATTCAGGACAAAGACATGGGCAGAGATTTTATGATAAAATCACCAAAAGCAATTCTAACAAAAGCAAAAATTGACAAATGGTATCTAATTAAACTAAAGAGCTTCTGAGAGAAAATTTTTGCAAGCTATCCATCTGACAAAGGTCTAATATCCAGAATCTACAAGGAACTTAAGCAAATTCACAAGGAATAAACAACCCCATTAAAAAGTGGGCAAAGGATATGAATAGATATTTCTCAAAAGAAGACATTTATGCAGCCAATAAGCATATGAAAAGGAAAGATAACATCACTGATCATTAGAGAAATGAGAATCAAAACCACAGTGAGATACCATCTCACACCAGTCAGAATGGCAATTATTAAAAAGTCAAGAAACAACAGATGCTGGTGAAGTTGCAGAGAAACAGGAAAGCTTTTACACTGTTAGTGGGAATGTAAGTTAATTAAACCATTGTGGAAGACAGTGTGGCTATTTCTCAAAGATTTAGAATCAGAAATACCATGACCAAGCAATCCCCTTACTGGGTATAAACCCAAAGAAATATGAATATAATCATTCTATTATAAAGATATGTGCATGCATATGTTCGTTGCGGCACTATTCACAACAGCAAGGACGTGGAATCAACCCAAATGCCCATCAATGATAGACTGAATAAATAAAATGTGGTACATATACACTATGCAATACTTTGCAGCCATAAAAAAGAAAAACAGGTCCTTTGCAGGGACTTGAATGGAGCTGGAAGCCATTGCCCTCAGCAAATTAACACAGAAACAGAAAAATGAACACCACATGTTCTCACTTATAAGTGGAAGCTCAGCAATGAGAACACATGGAGCATGGGAAAGGAACAATACAAACTGGGGTCTTTTGGGGGAGGGAGGTAGGGGAAAGCATCAGGAAACATAGCTAATGCATGCTAGGCTTAACATCTAGGTTGATAGATGCAGCAAACCACTATGACACACATTTACCTATATAACAAACCTGCACATCCTGTACATGTACCCCGGAACTTAAAATAAAATAAAAAGAAATATATGTGCATGTGAGAGAGACAGAGAGATAGAAGAGAGAGAGAGAAAGAGAGAGAGAGTGTGTGTGTATGAGAAATTTTCACTTGGGCTTTCTCATTAAAAATGCTCTTATATTTTTATATCAGGATTCAAGAATGTGAAAATTCTACCACTAAGTATGTTCACTCCAATTATGGAGTTAGGTACCATGAAAAGTGACCGCTTGCCTATTTCCTGGATACAGTGGAGCCACTGTGTCCTGAACTGAGCCAGGATTTCTTTTATTGCCTTATCATCATGCCTCTGTTATAATGGGGGTTAGGAAGGATAATGACCCTTTGGTTTCTGAGAATCAATATTAAGATAGACTATGTATTCAATAGTACTGAAAGTATTTGGATGTTTCAATTTCCCCAATGTAACTTTGCCAAAGAATATGTTTTTCTGCCTAAAAATTGAACAGTCATTAAGAAATCTTTTTATTATAGCAAATGTATTGAGATACAATTCACATAATATAAAAATCACCCTTTTTAAATGCACACTTTGGCGAGTTTCAGCATATATAGAAGGTGGTGCTACCATTATATCTAATTCTAGAAAATTTTCATCATCCAAAAAGAAACCCAATACCCATTAGCAGTCGCTCCACATTTCCCCTCCCAGCAGTCAGCAGCAAACACTAACATACTTTTCTTCTCCATGAATTTGTCTATTATGGAGATTTATGTAAATGAAATCACACAATATGCATCCTTTCATGTCTGGCTTCTTTATTTAATATATTGTCAAGGTTTACTTATGTTGTGATATACATTTGTACCTTATTCCTTTCAGTTGCTGAATAATATTCCTTTATATAGTCAATTGCATTTTGTTGATTCAATTTTCAGTTAATACAAATTTGTGTTACTTCCAGTACCTGGCAATTGTTAATAATGATGCTATGAATATTTATGTACAAGATATTGAGTGAACATGAGTTTAAATTCTCCTGGGTATACACCTGGAGTGAAATTGCTAGATCATATGATAAGTCTATGTTAACTTTATCATAGTCTACCAAACTTTTTTTTCCAAAGGGGCTGTATAATTTTAAATTCTAAACAATAGAATTTGAGAGTTCCAGTTGCTCCACATTTTTGCTAATACTTATAATTTTCCATACTTTTATTTACAGTAATATTAGTAGGTGTCAAGTGATATCTCATAGTTCTTTTCATTTTCTTAAGCATATTTGCATATGTTATTGGCCTTTGTACACATCCTTTGGAGAAACATATATTAAATTACTTGACCATTTTTAATTTGCTTATGTGTCTTTTTATTGTTCAGATGAAGAATTGATTTATATTCTGTATTCAAGTTCTTTATCAGATATACAATTTGCAAATATTTTTCTATTATGTTGGTTGTCTTTTTGCTTAATTGATGGTATCACTTGAAGCACAAAGATTTTTAGTTTTGATGAGGCCCAATATATCTACTGTTTTATTTTTTTCTCTTTTTTTCACCTGTGTTTTTGATGTTTCATTTAAAAAACATTTGGTTAACCCATGTCAAGAATATTTAACTCTATGTTTTCTTTTAAGGATTTCATAATTTAAAATTCTTAGTTTGTAGTCTTATATTTACCTCTCTGATCTATTTTAAGTTAATTTTTGTGTACAGTGTGAGGTAGGGGTTTAACACTCTTCTGTGGCATGTGGATATCTAGATGTTCCAGCACGAAGTGTTGAAAAGATTATTCTCCATTAAATTGTCTTGGTACCCTTGTTGAAAATCAGTGGATCATAAATGTGAGGGATGTTTTTGGGCACTCAATTATTTCCCACTTACCTATATTTTTGTCCTCATGCAAGTAGCATAATCTCTTGAAGACTGCAGTTGGTAGCAACTTTTGAAATCAGAAAGTGTGAGTTATCCAACATTGTTTTTACTTTTCAAGGATAATTTGGCTTTTCTGGTTTCCTTACATTTTTAGATTTAGATTTAGAATTAGATTTAGATTTAGATTATATCAAACCTCCTGAGCGTTTCCACAATCCTAGGTATATGAACATCTCTGTGTATTTGCATACATAACATTCTAGATTTCCAGGAGCTTGTCAGAGTTTTCAAAGGACCTATAGACATATCATTCCCTAATTTTTCCTTTTAAGTGTTTTGGCTAGTCTCTCACTAGTCCCAACAGGTGGTGCTGACTAAAGAATCTTTAATATTAAACAATGGCAGCTGACTGTTTTTGACAAATGTGTTGTATATGCACTGTTAACACTGAGTGAAGTCTAAGTTAGGTCAAATAAAGATAAACTGAGTGGTGTTTTCCAGAAAGTTTTCAGGTGGTCAAATAGTGATAATTCCCTGTGATGTGGAGTTTTGGGATCTCCAAACCTATTCAGTTCCTTTCAGTGACTGATAAGGTACTGGTTTTTATCAGTCATGACAATCATGAGGCCATTGGTTTTCAAGGATACTGCAAAGCCATGGAGAGGGGAATGGGATTAGATCACATTAAAATAGTGACAAAGCTCAATTTTTTACCTAGATTCAGCTATTTTTATTGGATAAATCTTTCTTCAATTGTTGCAAGTATTTAGCTATTTTCCAGAGTTCTGAAAAAGTTTGTATCGGCTTTTTTTTTTTTTTTTTTTCCTATGCTCTTTTTGCTGTTATGGGGCATCAAATGTTTATACGTCCTTTCTTGGCCATTCAGGAAGTGTTCCCATTATGATATACAATTGACATGGTGCTTTCCTGTTTTCTTTGTTTGCTTGTTTTCAGAAGATCCTCTTCAGCCAGTGTATTCTGGGTCTGAATCCTTGCTCCATTTCATAAACAAGGCAATAAATCAAGATATTTAATGGGGATATTTGGCATTAACCTCTATCATCTATTCTTCCTTCATTTTGGTTGTATGTATTTAGCAGTAAACTTGTTGGCTACCTAGATATCTTACATGTAGGGAAATTATATTCTATGTATTAACAATTTCTGTGGCTCTCTGCATGTCAGGCCATCCTGACCTTATGAGTAATTATGCTAATGACAATCAGCATGTTTCTGACAGCTAATTTCCGCCATCTCACTTCTGTGTTTGAGGTCCTGTTATTACCATTATTACCAAATAAAACAGTGCTGTATAGTATCTCTTACAGTCAGCACTGTACTATATGAGACTGACAACAATGAGCTTCTTAATGATGCTAGGGCCCTTTACCCTAGTGCATATTTATTATGTTGGTAAGCACAGTCTCCTCTAGGCTCTCTCATGGGACATAGGCAGCAGATGGATTTTTCAGCCTTACATAGTATGCTCACTCTAGCTGGCTCAACTATATGAGTCTTTTGATCTTTTTCACCATGATTTGCCATGGCAGTCCTATCAATTGTTCTCTACACCAAATTACTGACTGAGGTTCACCATTTTTTCAAGTTTTATGAAACATCCTATTATGTCTGCATTATCACCAGGATACATGAAAATAATCTTGAGTGAAGTCGCTTTCTTCACCCAAAGCAACTCCCAGAGATGGATTCATCTGAGAATCTTGAGTGACCATACTATCTGCCGCTAGGTAAATGGATGATTTAGTCTTGGAGTGTGAAAACACGGAGATATGTGTGACACATTACAGTATTTGCTACATCTGTCCAAGGAAATGATTCCATTGTCAGAAAAGTAGGAATTCATTCAAAATAAGTATACTAATTTGATAAGTAGTATATAGTTTGGGCTCTGGACTAGCAACTAGAGTAAGTTTGCTTGAACCATCCCTAAGCAAAATGAAGTTATCATGCCACCAATGATATTGAGTTCATTAAAATACATACTACAACATTCAGGAATATGTTACTGGGTTACAAGGAGCTCCACCTGGATCTAAGCAACGAGAACAATCATAACTCCTATATCTTAGTGCTCAATTAGGTGCAGTAATTGGTAGAGCCCTGGACAAGTCTGCTTTTCAGAAAGTTAAGCCTGGTTTATTTTGTATGTTGGGTTATGGTAGTGAAGAAAATATTTGAATGTTCGTAATTGATTTATCCAAGAAACATTAAATTCTAAATTACAAATGTAATGAGTATTGTGAATGAGAAGGACACGAATCTTTGAGAGGGCATGTTAATCTTTTACCCAGTTAAAAAGTCAGACAATACATTCCTGAGGAATTGACAATTGAATTGAAATCTGTGGGATCTAAGGTTGCAACATGAAAATGGGGAGAAAAACCATGCTGTTCATAATGAAAAGTATGAAGCATGTGCAAAGATTCTATTTTGTGAGGGAAGGATACATGCTAAAAACAGAAAGAAGTCCTGGGACTCTGGAATAGAAAGACCAAGTGACAGAGGTGGCAAAACATTAAATCGTGGATATAGACAGGACCAGATGATGTGGGACATTTTAAGCACAGTCTGAGATTTTGGTTGTTGAGTGATATTATTTGATCTTCAGAAAAATTACTTTGGTTGCATTGAAAAAGAGAAACTGGAGGACACAGCAGAAGATGCTAGACAGGAAACTGGCTCCTGGGCCAACGTGGAGGTCCAGGTGTGAGGCTGAGGCTGGTCTGTATAGTAACAATAAAAGTAAAATAATATTAAAGATTTAAGGCCAGACGTGGTGGCTCACACCTATAATCCCAGCACTTTGGGAGGCCGAGGAGGGTGGATCACGAGGTCAGAAGATGGAGACCATCCTGGCTAACACGGTGAAACCCCTACTCTACTAAAAAGATTACAAAAAATTAGCCAGGTGTGGTGGCGGGCACCTGTAGTCCCAGCTACTTGGGAGGCTGAGTCAGGAGAATGGTGTAGACCTGGGAGGCAGAGCTTGCAGTGAGCCAAGATCATGCCACTGCATTCCAGCCTGGGCAACAGAGTGAGACGCCATCTCAAAAAAAAAAAAAAAAAAAAAAAAGAATTTAAGAATTACCTAAGTAGTGAACTCTACATGACCTAGATATATACTGAACGTGATGAGTAAAAGAGAGGAGATAGTGGTCACTGGGTCATGATGGATGGTGACTGTTTTAGTCTGTTTGGGCTACTATAACAAAATATCATAGATTAGGAGACATATAAACAACAGAAATTTATGTCTTATGATTATGGAAACTGGGAAGTTCCAGGACAGGGTATTGGGCACACTTTGTGTCTGGTCAGGGCTTGCTTTGTGATTCATAAACAGCAGTCTTTTTACTGCCGCCTCACATGGCAGAAAGGGTGAGAGAGTTCTCTTGGTCCTTTTTTATAAGGACACTAATCTCATCAGGAGAGCTGTGCTCTCGTGACATAATCACCTACCCAAATCCCTACCTCCTAATACTACCACCTTGGGGGTTAGAATTTCAACACATGAATTTTGAGGGGACACATATATCCAGAACATGGCCAGTGATGTTACACCCTGAGACTGGTTCAACTGAAAGAGAACTGTGTAAATGCATGCAGATATGCTTGATGAAAGAAAGAGGGAAAAATAACATTTTTAACTCGTAACATATTTAATTAAAAGTGTCTCTAAGATATCCAAAAGCAATTTTCAACATGGCAGTTTGATGTGATCATAGCTCAGAGGGGATGCTTTAGCTGTGGGTCCAGATTTTCAGATTTTCAGTCATCTCTGTATATTTTAAGGTATAACCGTGGATGAGATTGCTTGGGGATAGAATGTAAAATGAGGAAAGAGGAGAAGTAGACCAAGCACCAAAATTCCTGATGCTCTAATAGTTGGAATAAAAAAGATGAAAATGCAAAAAGCACTAAAAAGAAATTGGCCAGAGATGGCAGAAAAATAGAGACAATGTGGAGTCACTTTTGTCAGAGGAGGATTTCTTCAAGAAAGGAGAGGCATGATCTGTGAAGTCAAATTCCGCTAAGATGTCAAGTTAGATACAAACTAAATATATATATATATAAAAAATATATATGAACTAAATATGTATACATTATAAAAAAACTAATTATATATATACTATATATTATAAACATATATATTCTAAATATATATAATACATATATTCTAAATATATATAATACATACATATATTCTAAATATATATATAATAAATACATATATTCTAAATATATATATAATAAATACATATATTCTAAATATATATATAATAAATACATATATTCTAAATATATATATATTTAGTTTTTCGATTTAATGAGAAAGTTGTGTGTAACCTTAGCAAGCACTGTTCTGGTAGAATGATTTGAGAAAGATCAGACTGAGCTGAAGAAGAAATGAAAGAAAAAGTGGAGACAGCAATTTTAGGAAATGTTTTATTCAGAAATCTTCATTCAAAAGAGGTAAAAGGAAAAGGGTAGCTGGATAGCTGAAGTGTGATAGTCAAGATAGGCGTTTTTGTTTGTGTGTTCGATAGTGTGTGTATGTGTGTGAGAGGAGTGAGAATAGGAAGGCAGGGAACATGTGTCGCTTTGTTTTACTCAGCAGCCCTTTTTCCTTCATATGGGAACAACACCCTTCCCTTTTGGCAGAATGCCCACCCCACTTGCCATGTGTTTCTGCAAGTGCTGGCTAATCAAAGCATCCTAATCTATGACCACAATGATGCAGCCAGTGCGTCTTCCTTGGGGTTATACATATGTGCATTTTGAGAGGGAGTTTTCTGTTTCTTTCCATTGTTTTCACGGAATAATGTAAGCCTGGCACCAAGGACTCCTGCTGGTTGCACAAAGGCAGATAAAAGTTAGTGATTGGGAGATGAAATTCAGCCTAAATGTCACTTGTCAAACCATGTTCCCTGACACAGGCCTGCTTCCACCAGAAGAAGAGGCATGCTTTTCTCTGATGAGTCCAGCTCATATGGCTGAGTCTATTTTAAATGGGGTATGATTTTATAATTTCTTTATCTAGACAGTTTCATTTCCAATTTCATACAAAAGTTTCATAAAAGCCACTCAGTGGTGGTCTTGCCTACAGCAGTCTCTGGCCATTTCCCTGGAATTAGTTCATAGAACATGCAGAAAGCTTTGTATCAAGTGTATATAGAGTGAGAAGGAAATATGTTTGAGAACAGAGAAATGAGAAAACATCAGACTCTCTCTCCCTCTCTCTCTGTCACAAACACACACACACACAGAGAGAGAGAGAGAGAGATCTGAATTTATAATCTGTGTCCCTCTCAGCCCCAGACCCAAACCACACCTGTACTTTCCAGTTAATAACAATTTCCTTTTAAAAGTTGCTCCTATTAGACCCCAGGTGGGTGTCTAGTTTGAGTTAGGATTTTGACATTTTAAACTAAAACATTCCGATTACTACACTGCATACTTTATAAATGAAAAATTTAATAATGCCATTTCTCTTTGACCTGTCTATGAAAATCACTCTTGTATGACTTGGGATAAATTTGTGTGGAATCAAAGTGAAAATCACGTATGTCTTTAACTGCATGCATCCTAGAAACAGAGTTCATCATTTCTGTATCATTATAAATTTTTCTTTATGTCATAAAGAGTATTTTTTTTTTCTTCTTCTTATGTAAGAGGGATAACATCTGGCTAGTTATCCGTTTACTGTAGTGCCTTCTTATCCATGGCAATGGTCTATTTACATGGCCAATTTTTTGGGTTTTTTTTTTGTATTCACAACTGGAGCCACTTCAAGCCCCTTCAAAGATCAAACCTTTCTCAAGTTCCAGGTTAAATCCTGTCACTACTGAAGGTGAAGTTTTTTTTTTTTTTTTTTTTT
>NW_012114544.1:7998623-8017263 GCF_000951035.1 Colobus angolensis palliatus | reverse complement strand
TCTCGCTGGTCGGGCTGCAACAGCTGACCAGCACCGATTGTCCGGCACTCACTAGTGAGATGACCCCAGTACCTCAGTTGAAAATGCAGAAATCACCGGTCTTCTGTGTCCTTCGCGCTGGGAGTTGGAGACGAGCTGTTCCTATTCGGCCATCTTGCTCCGCCCCCCTGAAGGTGAAGTTTAAGAACTTTTGCTCAGTAATGTTTGTGTTATTCAGCCTCAAGTCATCCTAGACAATGGATTCTCCATTCTATATTCCAATTTTATTAGCTGCACTCTTTATTTCCTGACCAAGAACTTGATATTTATCACATTATCAACAAGCATGTCTGTTGGGATGTGAGGAGGATGTTTTTCCCAGTCTATCTCCTCTAGTTTCCACAAAATGAGATTATTCTAAGCCCTCCTAATCTCTAGCCTATTACCACATGTACTATTTTCCAAGGGAAGTTAGAGTAATTTCTGAGGGGGTGAATTTGGAATCCTAAAGCCCAAAGAAAGCACATGTCTCTGTTCTAGCTCCCTATGCCATTAGTCTCATATATGGGTTGATCTCCTATATGGAAAGTCTGTAATATTTCTGCGACTAAATGGCAAAGACTCTTTAATTTTGTGTTTCATTAGTAAGATGTCATTTATTCCCCTACTATCCAATCTAGGTCTTACCAGTGATAAAGGAATCTGTTACACTCCATTGTATCTATTGTCTCACTTTATATTAAACACAGTCAGAGAAAAGGGGTATTCTACTGGGACACCCACAGTTCTAAACAAATTTTCATATTTCGTAAAACTAAACCCTTAACTTTCAAGCTTGTATTATTGCCTTGCCTTTACAGTTGCTCAGTATCACATTCCTACACTTTGCCTGAGTCCTGGTGCTATATTCAAGGGTTCTGTGATATTTTGATATAGGCTATACTCTTAGAGTTCTGCCCACATCCTGATTCTAGTCTTTGTTCAACAGTAAGAATATTTGCGGTTAACTAGTTTCTTTTTCTTAGAAATGGTGCTGCCTCATTGTATTCTTTCCCCTTGGCATATTGACTAAACATTTTCCTGATCCTCTAGCAATATTGTTCAGTGTCCTTGTCTAGGTCCTCTTCTTCTATCTAAAGTCCAAATATTAGAAGTCCTCATTGTTCTGAGATCTCTCTTCTCCCCCTGCATTGTCTTCTTAGGTTATTTAAAGGACAGCTTTAAGACACTGTGCACTAAATGTGTATCTCCAGAGTAGACCACTTTGATGTACATCTCTAGAGTAGGCCACTTTTTTGAGTTCCATATTCATATATTTATCTATCTATTTTTCACTTAGAGTGGAATATCTTTCAAGACTTTTATTTATTTGTTATTTATTTATTTATTTATTTATTTATTTATTTATTTATTTATTTATTTATTTATTTTTTGAGACAAGGTCTTGCCGTATTTCTGAGACTGGTCTTGAGCACCTGACCTTAAGCAATCCTTTTGTCTGGGCCTCCAAAGTGCTGGGATTATAGGCATGGGCCACCATGCCTGGCCCTTTCAACACTTTTAAATTTAATACATTCAAAACTGAACTCCTGATTTTCTTTCATACTAATCGTTTTTCTATCTGTTTTTCTCATCTCCTCAAATATCATTACCATTTACCTTTAGAGCAAATTTGGGGTCATTCTTGGTACTTCTTTCTCCTTAATATCTTAATTACATCCATCTCCAAATTCTATTATTTGTTTTATCTAGTTTCTCAGTTACTTGTTTCCACTGCTACTGTCACTACCTCAAAGAGCAAGTTACGTTTCTTTCACCAGAACACTGACATAACCTTCAAACTGGTCTGCATTGCTAATATGGTTTTGAAACCATTTCAGTAGCTTCTCACTGCACTTTATTTTTTTATTCCTTGCCCCACTCCTACCTTACCCCCAAGTCCTCAAAGTCCATTGTATCATTCTTATCCCTTTGAGTCCTTATAGCTTAGCTCCCACATATCAGTGAGAACATACAATGTTTGGTTTTTCATTCCTGAGTTACTTCACTTAGAATAATGGTCTCCAATCTCATCTAGGAGACTGTGAATGCCATTAATTCATGCTTTTTATGGCTGACTAGTATTCCATTGTATATAAATATACCACAGTTTCTTATCCACTAGTTTACTGATAGACATTTGAGTTGGTTCCACAATTTTGCAATTGCAAATTGTGCTGCTATAAACATATGTGTACAAGTATATTTTACATATAATGCCTTCTTTTGCTCCGGGCAGATACCCAGTAGTGGGATTGCTGGTTCACATGGTAGTTTCACTTTTAGTTCTTTAAGGAACCTCCACACTGTTTTGCATAATGGTTTTACAAGTTTACATCCCCACCAACAGTATAGAAGTGTTCTCTGATCACTGCATCCAGGCCAACATCTACTGTTTTTTGATTTTTTGATTATGATCATTGTTGCAGAAGTAATGTGGTATCACATTGTGGTTTTGATTTGCATTTCCCTGATTATTAGTGGTGTTGATCATTTTTTCATAATGTTTGTTGACCATTTGTATATCTTCTTTTGAGAATATCTATTCATGCCCCTAGCCTATTTTTTGATGGAATTGTTTTTTTTCTTGTTGATTTGTTTGAATTCCTTGTAGATTCTGAATATTAGACCTTTGTTAGATATATAGATTGTGAAATTGTCTCCCACGCTGTGGTTTTTCTGTTTACTCTGCTGACTATTCCTTTTGTTGTGCGAAAGCTATTTATTTTAATTAAGTTCCAGTTATTTATCTCTGTTTTTATTGTATTTGCTTTTGGATTCTTGTTCATGAAATCCTTGTCTAAGCCAATGTCTAGAAGGGTTTTTTTGATGTTATCTTCTAGAATTTTAATGGTTTCAAGTCTTAGTTAAGTCATTCATCCGTCTTGAGTTGATTTTTGTATAAGGTAAGACATGAAGGTCCAGTTTCATTCTCCTACATATGGCTAGCCAATTATCCCAGCATCATTTATTGAAAAGGGTACCCTTCCCTCACTTTATATTTTTGTTTGCTTTGCCAACGATCTGTTGGCTGCAAGTACTTGGATTGATTTCTGGATTCTTTATTCTGTTCCATTGGTCTATGGGCCTATTTTTATACCAGTGCCATGCTGTTTTGGTGACTATGGCCTTAGAGTGTAGTTTGAAATCAGGTAGTATTATGCCTCCAGATTTGTTAGTTTTGCTTAGTCTTGCTTTGGCTATGTGGGTTCTTTTTTGGTTCCGTATGAATTTTAGAATTTTTTTTTTTTTCTTTCTGTGAAGAATGATGGTGGAATTTTGATGGGACGTGCATTGAATTTGTGGATTGCTTTTGGCAGTATGGTCATTATCACAATATTGATTATACCTATCCATGAACATGGGATGTGTTTTTATTTGTTTGTGTCATCTACGATTTCTTTCAGCAGTGTTTAGTAGTTTTCTTTGTAGAGGTCTTGTACCTCCTTGGTTAGGTATATTCCTAAGTATTTCAGATTTTTTGCAGCTATTGTAAAAGGGCTTGAGTTCTTAATTTAATTTGCTGCTTGGTCACTGTTGGTGTGACCAAGGATAGTTACTACATTTGTGTACATTAATCTTGTATCTGAAAACTTTGCCGAATTCTTTTATCAGTTCTAGGAGCTTTCTGGAGAAGTCTTTAAGGTTTTTGAGGTAAACAGTTATATTGTCAACAAACAATGACAGTTTGACTTCCTCTTTGCCAATTTAGATGTGCTTTATTTCTTTCTTTTCTCTGATTGCTCTGGCTAGGACTTCCAGTACTATGTTGAATAAAAGTGGTGAAAATGAGTATCTTTGTCCTGTTGCAGTTCTCAGAGGGGATGCTTTCAACTTTTCCCCATTCAGTAAAATGTTGGCTGTGGGTTTGTCATAGATGGCTTTTATTACATTGGGGTATGTGTCTTGTATACTGATTTTGCTGAGAGTTTTAATCATAAAGCAACACTGGATTTTGTTAAATGCTTTTTCTGTGTCTATTGAGATGATCATGTGATTTTTGTTTTTAATTCTGTTTATGTGGTATATCGCATTTGTTGACTTGCATATGTGAACCATCCCTGTATCTGTGTTATGAAACCTGCTTGATCACGGTGGATTATCTTTTTGATATGTGGTTGGATTCAGTTAGCTAGTATTATATCATGGATTTTATCATTACTGTTTATCAGGGATATGGGCTCATAATTTTCTATTTTGGTTATGTCCTTTCCTGATTTGGGTATTAGGTTGATGCTGACTTCATACAATGAATTACAGAGGGTTTCCTTTTTCACTATCTTGTGGAATAGTGTCAATAGGATTGGTACCGATCCTTCTTTGAATGTCCTGTAGAATTCTGCTATTAGTCCATCTGGTCCTGTACATTTTTCTTGTTGGTAATTTTTAATTTACCATTTTCAATCTCGCTGCTTGTTATTGGTCTGTTTAGAGTATCTAATTCTTTCTGATTTAAGCTAGGAAGCTTTCATTTTTCTAGAAATTTATCTATATCTTCTAGATTTCAAGTTTATATGCGGAAACATGTCATAGTACCCTCAAATTATCTTTTATATTTCTATGGTGTCAGTTGTAATATCTCCTGTTTGTTCCTTATTGAGGTTATTTGTATTTTTCTCTCTTCTTTTCTTGGTTAATCTTGCTAATGGTCTACCAATTTTATTTATCTTTTCAAAGACCCAAGTTTTTGTTTTATTTATGTTTTGTATATTTTTTTGTTTCAATTTCATTTAGTTCTGCTCTGATCTTGGTTATTTCCTTTCTTCTACTGGGTTTGGGTTTGTTTTGCTTTGTTTTGTTTCTCTAGTTCCTTGAGGTGTGACCTTAGAATATCAGTTTGTGCTTTTTCAGTCTTTTGATGTAGGTGTTTAAGGCTATGAAGTTTCCTCTTAGCACTGCCTTTGCTGTAACCCAGAGGTTTTGATAGTTTGTGTCACTGTTGTCATTCAGTTTGAAGAATTTTAAAATTTTCATCTTGATTCCATTTTTAAGGAACAGGTTATTTAATTTCCATGTATTTGCATGGTTTTGCAGGTGCCTTTGAAGTTGGTTTTCAGTTTTATTCCACTGTGGTCAGAGAGAGTTCTTGAAATAATTTCAATTTTCTTAAATTCAGTGAGGTTTCCTTGTGGCCTATCATATGGTCTATCTTGGAGAAAATTCCATGTGCTGTTGAATAGCATGTGCATTCTGTGGTTGTTGGATGGAATGTTCTATATATATCTGTTAAGTCCACTCATTCCAAGGTATATTTTACATCCATTGTTTCTTCATTGGCTTTCTGTCTTGATGACCTATCTACTGCTGTCAGTGGAGTACTGAAGCTTTCAACTATCATTGTGTTGCTGTCTATCTAATTTATTAGATCTATTAGTAATTGTTTTATAAATTTGGAAGCTCCAGTGTTAGGTGCATACATATTTAGGATTGTAATATTTTCCTGTTGCACAAGACCTTTTACCATTATATAACGTCACTCTTTGCCTTTTTTAATTGCTAGTGCTTTAAAGTTTGTTTTGTCTGATATAAAAGTAGCTACCACTGCTCACTTTTGGTGTCCATTTTCATGAAATGCCTTTTACTATCCCTGTAAGTTTATATGAGTTCTTATGTGTTAGGTGAGTCTCTTGAAGGTAGTAGATAGTCAGTTAGTGAATTCATATGAATTCTGCAGTTTTGTATCTTTTAAGTGGAACATTTAGTCTATTTACATTTAATGTTAATACTGAGATAGGTGGTACCATTGCATTCGTGGTGATATTTGTTGCCTGTATACCTTGTTTTTTTTTTTTACTTTATAGATCCTGTGTGATTTATACTTTAGAAAGGGTCTGTTTTGACATGTTTCCAGGATTTGTCTCAAGATTTAGTGCTTCTTTTAGCAGTTCTTGTAGTGTTGGCTTGGTAGTGGCAAATTCTCTCAGCATTTGTTTGAGAAAGACTGTATCTTTTCTTCACATGTGATGCTTAGTTTCACTGGCTACAAAATTCTTGATTGATAATTGTTTTGTTTGAGGAAGCTAAAGAAAGGACCCCAATCTCTTCTAGCCCCAATCCCTTCAAGCTAGAAACTCTAGCTTTAGAATTTCTACTGAGAAATCTACCGTTAATCTCATAGGTTTTCCTTTATAGGTTACCTGGTGCTTCTGTCTCACAGCTCTTAAGATTATTTTCTTTGTCTTAACTTTAGATAACCTGATGACAATGTGCCTAGGCAATTATCTTTTTGTGAAGATTTTCCTAGAGGCTCTATGTGCTTCTTATACTTGGATGTCTAGGTCTCTAGAAAGGCTGGGGAAGTTTTCCTCAATTATTTCTCAGATACGTTTTTTAAACTTTCAGATTTCTTACTCAGAAACAGCAGTTATTCTTAGGTTTGGTCATTTAACGTGATCCCAGACTTACTGGAGGCTTTATTCATATGTTCTTATTCTTTTCTTTTTGACTTTGTTGGATTGGTTTAATTCGAAGAACTTGTCTTCAAGCTCTGAATTTCTTTTTCCTACTTGTTGAATTCTATTGCTGAGACTTTGCAGAGCGTTTTGCATTTTTATAAATGTGTCTGATATTTCCTGAAGTTTTTATTTTTTTTTCTTTATGCTATCTATTCCCATGGATATTTCTCTCTTCACTTCTTGTATTGTTTTTTGGATTTCCTTGCATTGGGTCTCACCTTTCTCTGGTATCGCCCTGATTAGCTTAATAACTAAGCTCCTAAATTCTTTTTCAGGCAAATCAAGGATTTCTTCTTGGTTTGGATCCATTTCTGGTGAGCTAGTGTGATTTTATGGTTGTGTTAAAGATCCTTGTTTTGCTATATTACCAGAGTTGGTTTTCTGGTTCCTTCTCATTTGGGTTGACTCTGTCAGAGGGAAGGTCTAGGGCTGAAGGCTGTTGTTCAGATTCTTTTGTCCCACAGAGAGATCCCTTGATGTAGAACTCTCCCCCTTTTCCTATGGATGTGGATTCTGGATGTTACCGAGGGGTCCTTATTCTTAGAGCTCCCAAGATGGTGACGGCCACTTCCAAGATGGCGGCAAGCCTCTTGGTCTCTGAGCTGGGGTTCTTGGCCTCACGGATTCCAAAGAATGGAATCTTGGGCTATGTGGTGAGTGTTATAGCTCTATTCAGCTCAATTAGGACAAATCCCAGGCACTTAGCCCACAAAAGAACAATGGCAAGCCTCTAGCCTAATTGGGAGTGGCAATGGGTGCCACCTCACTGGCTCAGAAGTGCAACAGACACCCTGCTGGATCTGGAGGGGTGGAAGTCAATGGCAAGACTGGGATGGAGGTGAACAGCAGCGGTGGACAGCAAGCGAAAGCTCAACTCACGTCATAAAAAACACTGACCAGAAGGATGTGTGCAGTTGCAAGATTTAATAGAGGGAAAACAGAGCTCCCATGCCATGCAAGGGGACCCAGAGAGGGTAGCCACAGCCAGCTGGAATGCCTGGGTTTATATCCTGATCATTGTCCCTCCCGCTGTGCTCTCAGGTGGTAGATGATTGGCTATTTATTTACTTCCTATTTTTTGCCTAATTAACATTTTAGTGAACTCTTTTTACTACCTGATTGGTTGGGTGTGAGATAAGTTGCAAGCCCCATGTTTAAAGGTGGATGTGGTCATCTTCCCAGCTAGGCTTAGGGATTCTTAGTTTGCCTAGGAAATCCAGCTAGTCCTATCTGTCACTGACAGCCGAGCTATAGAGATTGTTATCTCTCTTCTGGGTCTAGCCACCCAGCATGTCTACCAGGCTCTGGGCTGGTACTGGGAGTTGTCTGCAGAGAGTCTTGTAATATGAACCGTCTATGGGTCTCTCAGCTGTGGATACCAGCATCTATTCTGGAGGCAGTGGCAGGAGGGTGAAATGGACTCTATGAGGGTTCTTAGCTTTGGTGGCTTAATGTTCTATTTTTGATCTGGTTGGAATCCTGCTGGGAGGTGGTGCTTTCCAGAGAGCATCAGCTGTGGTAGTAAGGCGAGGAACCAGTGGTGGGCAGGGCCCTAGAACTCCTAAAAGTACATGCCCTTTTTTCAGTCACCAGGATGAGTAGGGAAGGACTGGCAGGTCAGGGCAGTTCTAGGTGTGTCAGAGCTCAGATTCTCCTTTGGTGGGTCTTGCTGCAGCTGCTGTGGGGCATAGGGTGAGGTTCCCAGGTCAATGGAGTAGTGTACCTAGGAGGATTATGGCTGCCTCTGCTGAGTCATGCAGGTTGTCAGGGAAGTGGGAGGAAGCCACAGTCGCAGGCCTCACCCAGATTCCACGCAATCTGAAGAGCCAGTCTCACTCCCACCGTGCTCCCTCTAACAGCACCAAGTCTGTTTCCAGGCAGTGGGAAATCAGGGTTGAGGACTTGCCCCAGCCTACCTGCCTCCCAGCTGCAAAAGAAAAGAGCTTCAGTTCTTCCCCTACCTGTGGAGTCTGCACACCAGATTTGTGCCCTCCCCCGAGTTCTGACCAGGAGCCTTCTCGACTGGTCCAAATTGTTACAAAGTTCAGTTGAAGACTTCTTTCTTCCTGTGGCATTTTCCTGGGGCCACTGGCCACACACCCAAAGGATCCTTTTGATGCTAGCAGGAATGGCCTGCTTGGGGACCCAGCAAGCTCCCAGGGTCTTTCCCGTTGCTCCTCTACTTCTGTATTTTGCTTGGCTCTCTAAATTGTCTCAGCTCCAGGTAAGGTCAAAATCTTGTGCTGTAAGCCAGACATTCAGTTTCCTCAGTGGGGGTGTGTGTTTGGGAACAGAGGAACTTCCTTTCCCACTTCTGCAGTTTGGGCACTCACAGTATTTAGGGTGTCTTCTGGGACCTTCAGGAGCAGTCTGCTTCCTTCAGAGGGTCTGTGGGTCCTTTTGGGAATCCCCATTTATTCCTGCAGTCATTCTGGAGCTAAAAATTCACAATGCAAATCTCTGCATGCTGCTCTATCCGTCCAAGTCAGAGCTGCAATGTAGTTCTGCCTCCCATCCGCGATGATGATCCTTCTGTCTAATAAAGAATATCCTTGACATCCGGATATAGTAATACATAGGTAGATTCATAAACACATATAAACAGAATTATGTTATTCTTTGTAAATATTTATGTATATAAGAAATATTCATTAAGAGACGTTTTGAATACGTCAGCCAATTTTGAGGACAAAGATGAAAATGAACTTCTCAACTATGTGTCTCCATACCATAAAAGACTTGAACATAGCCAAACCATTTCATGTATAAACATCAACAAACCTTCACATTTACAGGCATGGCCTGGGAAATGAGCTTTTAGTACTGTTATTTAAGACTTTATGTTCAGCTTAGAAGTTCAGGGTCCTGCATTTCTTCTTCCAGTGTGTGTGTGTGTGTGTGTGTGTGTGTGTGTGTGTGTGTGTGTGTGTGTTTCACATCCACCATTCTGGGTCTCTTCATTGCACTTATAATAGTAGTCTTTTAAACATGGCCTAGGAGATACTGCATAATCTACCTATCAAGTCCATCTTCTATTTAATTTTGAACTAGTCTCAGCCCACAACACACTCTAATTGTTCTTGTTTTTAGTTTCCAAAAATGGTAAGCTCTCTCTTGGGTCAATTCATTTTGTTTATAGTTCACTCTTTCTGGAGATACTTCCCTTGTATACTCACATTTCTGGCTTCTTCTTATCCTTAGGTCTCATCTAAAATGTCAGCTCTGCAGAGGGGCTTTCTCATAGTATTTATCTAAAAAAGACACCTCATAGTGTTCTGTCCTTGAGGCCTTTGATTTTCTTTCATTGCTATTATCACAATTTCTAATGATGCATTTGTTCACCTGTTAGGTTGTCAACTCTGCAAACTTCAGATTGTGTCTGCTTGCTGATTACTATCTACTCTGACACAGCACATTTTCTGGCATAAAGTAGATTCTTAAAGAAATTTTGCTGAATGAATGAACAAATGTATTTTGGAATGAAGCCTCTTTAACTGTCCTGGCATATGCTTTTTAATGTAAATTGTGTGTAACATGGGAGCCTTCAGAAAGGAATACCCATAGAAACAGGAAAATCTGTATATTTTTACACGAAGTTTGATGAAGAAGTGAATAGTTATGAAGAAGTATCATTGGACAAAGGGAGCATGACCTAATGATAACAAACTGGGAGAACTTAGCAAAATGTTTGTTTAGTTTCTTCTCTGCATTGCTATTTGATATGGTTTGGCTGTGTCTCCACCGAAATCTCATCTTGAATTGTACTTCCCATAATCCTCAGTGGGAGGTAATTGAATCACGGGGGCAGTTACCCCCATACTGTTCTTGTGATAGTAAGTGAATTCTCAAAAGATCTGATAGTTTTCTAAGGGGCTTTTCCTCCTTTGCTTGGACCTTCTCCTTCCTGCTGCTCTGTGAAGAAGGTATTTTCACCTTCTACCATGATTGTAAGTGTCCTGAGGCCTTCCCAGCCAAGTGGAACTGTGAATCAGTTAAGCCTTTTTTCTTTATAAATTACCCAGTCTTGGTCATAGCAGCATGAAAATGGATTAATATGGTAAATTGATATCAAGAGTAGTGGGGCACTAAGTAACTTTGAAACTGGGTAACAAGCAAAGGATGGAATAGTTTGGGGGGGTCAGAAAAAAACAGAAAAATGTGGGAATGTTTGGAACTTCCTGGAGACTTGTTGGGTGGCTTTGACCAAAATGCTGATAGTGATATGGACAATGATGTCCAGGCTGAGGTGATCTCAGATGTACATGAGGAACTTCTTGGAAACTGGAGCAGAGTTCAATCTTGTTATGCTTTAGTATTGGGACTGGTGGCATTTTGCCCCTCCCCTAGAGATCTGTAGAACTTTGAACTTGGAAGAGATGGTTTGGAATTTGAACTCATGTTTAAAAGGGAAGCAGAGCATAAAATTTTGGAAAATCTGCAGCCTGATGATTCAATAGAAAAGAAAAACTTATTTTCTGAGCAGAAATTCAAGCAGGCTGCAAAAATTTGCACAAGTAATGAAGAGCCAAATATTAATTGCCAAAACAATGGGGAAAATGTGCGGGGCATCAGAGGTCTTCATGGCAGCCCTGCTCATCACTGGCCCAGAGGCCTAGAAGGAAAAAATGGTTTCCTAGGCTGGGCCTAAGGCCCCCTGCTCTGTGCAGCCTCAGGACATGGCACCCAGCATCCCAGCTGCTTCAGCTCCAACCATGACTAAAAGGAACCAGGGTACAGCTCGGGACAGTAATTCAGAAGATGCAAACCCCAAGCCTTGGCAGTTTCCATGTGATGTTGAGCCTGTGAGTTCACAAAAAGTAAAGAATTGAGGTTTAGGAACCTCCACCTATACTTCAGAGAATGTATGAACATGCCTGGAGGTTCAAGCAAAAGTTTACTGCAGGAGTGCAGCCCTCATGGAGAACCTCTGCTAGGGCAGTGCAGAAGGAAAATGTGGGGTTGGAGCCCCCACACAAAGTCTCTACTGGGGCACTGCCTAGTGGAGCTGTAAGAAGAGGGCCACTGTCCTCTAGACCCCAGAATGGGAGATCCACTGACAACTTGCACCATGTTCCTGAAAAAGCTGCAGACACTCAATGCCAACCTGTGAAAGCAGCCAGGAGGCAGGGGTTGTACCCTGAAAAGCCACAGGGGTGGACTGCTCAAGGCCACAGAAGCCCACCTCTTGCATCAGCATGACCTGGATATGAAACATGGTGTCAAAGGAGATTATGTAGAAACTTTAAGGTTTAGTGACTGCCCCACTAGATTTTGGACTAGGGTGGTACCTGTAGAACCTTTGTTTTGGCCCATTTCTCCCATTTGGAAGGGGTGTATTTACCCACTGCCTCTACTGCCATTGTATCTAGGAAGTAATTATCTCACTTTTGATTTTACAGATTCATAGGTGGAAGGGATTTGCCTTGTCTCAGATGAGACTTTGGACTTCGACTTTTGGGTTAATTCTGGAATGAGATAAGTATTGGGGGGACTGTTGTAAAGGCACGACTGTGCTTTGAAATGTGAGAACATGATATTTGGGAGCTGCTGGATGTAGAATGACATCGTTTGACTGTGTTCCCACCCAAATCACATCTTAAATTGTAGTTCCTATAATCCCCATGTGTCATGGGAGGGACCCAGTGGGAAGTAATTGAATCATAGGGGTGGTTACCCCACATGATCTTCTTATGATAATGAGTCCTCACAAGATCTCATGGTTTTAAAATGGGCTTCCCTGCCTTTGCTCACAACTTCTTCCTGCTTCCCTGTGAAGAAGTGCCTTTCTTCCCTTTCACCTTCTACCATGCTTGTGAGTTTCCTGAGGCCTTCCAAGCCATGTGGAACTGTGAGTCAATTAAACCCTTTTCTTTTATACATTATTCAGTCTTGGTTATTCCTTCATAGCAGCATGCGAATGGACTAACACACTGTCTTCAGAGATATGGATGTCCCTTTCCTCCCAGTGCATAGTAGGTACCCGTCACATGAGGGTTTTATGACCCACTTCAAGAAAGGTATAAGAAGGCCAGAGAATGACCATCCTGTTTCTGTTGTTTTCTCAAATGCCAAGGTACCATATTTTGGGGTAACTTGTCCTGAATCCTATCAGGAGATAAATTAAAGAGAAAAAAAACAGCACCAAGTTAAGAGTACAATCAAATGTGAGCTTGAATCTCCATTGCTACCCTCTCCCTTTGCTATATTTTCATGGTGTTCAATGAATCTCCTTCCCTATTGTTAGTTTAACACTTGTTTCTCCAAAATATAACTCTCTTAAGAGAAAATAAAGTGACTCACAAGAACCATACTAATTATAATTACATTCCTAAATAGTGTCCCTCACTTATAAAAATTTGATTCCAAAAAGTATCCTTAAAAGTGTTTTTATTTCTAATAATAAAGTCAAAGAAAGAGTTCTTTGCAAAATTAATTTAAATTTGTTTTTCAAGCATTCTGTTAAGTTAATGAGAAAAACCCTTGTGATTTGAATGTTAAAATCCCTCATTTTTTCTTAATAAGGCCATTTGATTCAACAGGACTTCAAAGATATGTAGATAAAGATGCAAATTAATGTAATAGATAAGCCACCAAAGGGCTGATTAAGAGCATTTATTGACTCTTCTTTAGCTGATTGCAAGACACATCCAATAACCAGGGGTTAAATGAAAACAGAGACAACAGGTTTATTTTGTAAGACGCTTTAAAATAAAAAGAGAGCATATATGGTCACATATATTTAAATATAGTCATTGTGAATGGTACATTAATAATTAAGTTTTTGTGTCCTAAAAATACAAGCATAACCCCCTGTGCTACAGCACTGTTAATCAAATATACATTCCAGAACCTGTCAGAAATTATTCAATGAGCCATTGCTGGTACTTTATAAGTTAAAAGGCATCTTCTTAATATTGTTAAATTTAATTGCCTTTTACAAAACATATTTTTTCTCTGTCATGTTATGTGAAATTGGGACTTAATTACAAAATTTAAATTTTTAGACCTATAGATTATATGTATAAAATAAAAATACATGTAAAATGTATTAATATATTCAAATAATAATCAAATTTATAAAAGAAGTATCTGTTAATAATTGCAATAAAAATTCAGAGCCTAAGTGTTTAATTTGAAATACCTATAATCCAAACCAATCAATTAACTATTTAATATTTGAAAATTTTAAGAGCAGTATACTTTTGAATTATAAATTATGAGCATAATGTTAGCATATTGACTTTTGTGCACATAATTTTTTCTATTGATTATGAAGCAGGTTTAGAAAAAAACTTTATTTTTTCAAAGCCAGTCTCCTAAATATTTCTTTCCAAAGTATCCCTCAGTTTTATGTAGTATGCCATGAATAAACTGAAACAAATTGGTGAGTTCTAGATTTAATTTTTCACAATGTTCCATAAGCCTGTTTATCTTTCTCTTTTTCCTTTATTGACTTGAGTGATCATTTTTTCTCATGTTTCTATGTTAATATCCCATCCCTTAATTACAGAGTGACACTTATCTTTTTAATGTTTATGTTTGTAGTAGGAACAAAAATTACCCCAGGGTGCATTGCTGGGCATAGGAAAAATCTGGTGAGTATGGGAAACTTGAATTTGATGCAGTTTGGGTATACTGTTGGCCTTATCCACCATTGTGTCCTCCCCTGTTCAAATTCTCCATCTTTCTCTCCTATGGGGAACATTATCATTAACCAGCTTGTTCACTATGTACTTCTTTGTTTATTATCCCCAGAGTTAAAACCTATCCTAAAGTTGGTAAAGAATTCCTAATATTCTTTTCATACGGCATCTCTTTATATATTTTTTAAAGCAGGCCTTGTCCAATTTTGCGGATTTTTAATTTTATATAAATGTAAATGTACACGGGGAAAAGCTCAAACACAGAGACTAACCAAAAATGGGAAATAAGAATTCTAGGCCTAGGGAACAAAGGAAAGAGAGAACTAGAGAGACCCCCTTTGATTTTTACCTATATAGCCCACTGGGGAGAATTCTGAAGTTTTGGAGGGACATTCCTTGAACCAGGGACAAAGAAAAGGAAATGATGATAAAGTTTTGCTGTTTTACCTGGCCCAAAGACCCCATTCATAAGCTTTTGGTCTTTTGGCCTACGTTTGGCTCAGGAGGATTGAATGTGACAAGTTTTAATTCTCTGTGTAAATGATAAAACTCCATCCTCACAAGAAGAGATGGGTTATGCTCTTTGTTGAATCAGGTAATTAGTCCCCATGGTCCCCCGTAAAGAAGAAGGAGAAAAAGAGCATAGTAAAGAACGCTCACCCAGTGAAAATCCCTGGGATGCCCTAACTTGCATTCCCCGCCATACATCTCCCAAAATAAGGAACAGGAAGATCAGGGGGCAACAGGAAGGCCAGAGGAAGAGAAATCTGGGCATTAAGGGAATTAAGCCCAGTGTTCCCTTAAGTCATTATCTGAACTTGAGGAAAGAATTAGAACAACGTAAGAAGGATATTAAGAATTTCTCTGTTACCTCCAAACAGCAGACGTCTAACATGTTCCCTCTTAGAGAAGTCCCTATGGGACAGGTAGGAGTTGCATTTGTGAGTGTGCCTTTAACAAGTACTGAGTTTAGAAATTTTAAAAAGGAAATGAGGCCATTTTTAAATGATCCCCTTTGTTTAGTAGAACAGCTAAATCAACTTTTAGGACCAAATCTTTATACTTGGGCTGAAATAATGTCAATCATGAATATTCTGTTTACTGGGGAAGAGAAGGGGATGATTAGAAGGGCAGCCGCGATCATCTGGGAGAGAGAGCATCCTCCCAGACAACGAGTCCTGGCATCTGGGCAGAAATTCCCAAATGTAGATCCCAAATGGAATAATAATGACCCCAGGAATTAGGTCCAAATGTAAGATTTTAGGAAAGTAATAATTAGGGGGATTAAAGAGTCCACTTCTGGGACACAAAATGTCTTGAAAACATTTGAGATTCAGCAAGAAAAAGAGAAGACTCCCTCTGCGTTTCTGCGGAGGCTCAGGGATCAAATGAGAAAATGTTCAAGATTAGATACAAAGGACCCAGTAGGGCAAGATCTTTTGAAGGTGAATTTTGTAACTAAAAGCTGGCCTGATATTAATAAGAGACTACAAAAGATTGATAGGTGGAATGAGAGTCAACCGAGGAATTACTGAAGGAATCTCAGGATTTTGTAAGAAGGGAGGAAGAGACAGAAACAAAGGCAAAGATAATGGTTTCCGTTGTAGAGGAAGCAGGAAGAGTCTCAGCAAAGAGACAGGAGGGAAATGCAGGGAAAAACTCCAAATACTGCAAGTGGATGCTACAAACTGGGAAAACCAGGACATTTTAAGAGAGAATGCCTGGAATGGAAAAAGGAAGAGAATGTGATCCCTTTTATGAATTTTGATGGAGAATAGGGGGGTCAGGGGTTCTTTCTGAGCAGATCCCAACAGGAACCCTTGATAAACTTGAGGGTGGGACTCGAAGGGGAAAAGTAAAATTTTTGATCAACACTGGAGTGGCTTGCTCCTCCCTAACGTACCAACCAAGGGGCACAGAACATTCTAGGGAAAAGTTAACAGTATCAGGGGTGAAGGGGGAGGGATCTGAGGTTCCAATATTTAAGAAAGTGTTAATTAGGTTGAGATCAGAACAAATTAAGTGGTCATTCTTACATGTTCTCGAAGCAGAAACAAGCCTTTTTGGTAGAGACCTGATGCTTAGATTAGGTTTAGGATTAGGATTATAGGAGGGACAAATAAAAGAAATGATAGTCCTCCTAACAGAGGAAAGAAAAAGTAAAATTAATCCCCTTGTGTGGGTTAAGGAAGGCAACAGGGGAGGATTAAAAATCACACACTAACAAATTGAACTAAAACAACCAGGAAAATAGTTTTCAGGAAACAATCTCCCATACACATTAATGGGAGGAAAGGTCTCCAACCAGTAATAGAGGGATTAATTAAAGATGAACTACTGAAACTCTGCATGTCACCATACAACACTCTAATTATCCCAGTCAAGAAATCAGATGGGTCATATAGATTAGTGCAAAATCTAAGCACTAAAATCTAAGGGCTGTAAATCAAATTGTCCAAACTCACCATCCTGTGGTGCCTGACCCCTACACCCTCCTTAGTAAAATATACTAAGAACATAAGTGGTTCAGTGTAGTGGATCCAAAAGATGCATTCTGGGTGTGTCCCCTAGACTCTAAGAGTAGGAACCTCTTTGCCTTTGAATAGGAAAATCTCATGACTGGAAAAAAGCCACAGTACCAATGAACTGTGCTGCCACAAGGTTTCATGGAAGCCCCAAACTTATTTTGTCAAGTCTTAGAAAAAGTCCTGGAGGAATTCCAACCTTTAGGAGAAACCCAGTTGTTATAATATGTGCCTAATCTTCTAATTTCTGGGGAAAGGAGGGCCATGGTATCAGAAGCTACCATATGCTTGCTTATTTTCCTAAGGAAAAGGGGATTGTGAGTCTCCTAAAACAAATTGCAATTTGTAGAAAAATTAGTTAAATATTTAGGACACCTAATTAGTGAAGGAAAGTGGAGCATAAACTCAGAAAGAATATTGGAAGAGTGGGTCTGCCCTTGCCTAAGACAAAGAGAGAATTCTAAAAAATTTTCACATTTAACTCATGCTGTAGGTCATGGATTAACTCACAGGTTCTAAAGACAAAGATTCTGTAGATTAAGTTATTAGAAGGGGAACCTGACCCCTTGTAATTGTTCCTATAGTCATCGCCATTAAGGCAATGGAGGATTTAAAGTAAACCCTCATCACAACCCCAGCCCTGGCTCTCCCATCTTTAGAAAAAAATGTTTCATCTGTTTTTAACAGTAGACCAGGTCATGGCCATTGGGGTGTCCACTCAAACTTCGGGGCAGAAGAAGCAACCTGTTGCTTTTGTCTCCAAGTTTCTTGATCCTGTCTCTCAAGGTTGACCCAAATGTGTGCAAGCAGTAGCTGCCAAGGCCCTGCTAGTACAGGAGAGTTGAAATCTGACCTTTAATGGGGCCATGTTAGTGAGCACCCCACATCAGGTTAGGAGTATATTAAGTCAGAAAGCTGGGAGATGGTATACTGATTCCAGAATTCTGAAATATGAAGCCATATTACTAGAAAAAGATGATTTGGTTTTAACAAGAGATACTTGCTTGAATCCAGCCAGTTTCTTGAAAAGAGAGGAGAATAAAGAGGCACCAAACCATAACTGTTTAGATATCGTAGAATACCAAACCAAAGTTAGACCAGACCTTAAAGAAGCTCCATTACGTGATGAGATAAGGCTGTTTGTGGATGAATTGTCCCAAGTGATAAATGTTAAGAGACATAATGGCTATGCTGTCATTAATGGAAAAAAAAAAAAAAAGAAAAAAAAAAAACAATTTTTATGTAAGAAAGGTAGCTTATCTAATGGCTGGTGAGACTAAACCTGTAAATTATATGCTCTTAACCAGGCCCTAAAGCTCGTAGAAGGCCAAGACAGCATTATGTATACTAATCCCAAATATGCCTATGGAGTGATACAAACCTTTGGAAATATCTGGACAGCGGGAACTAACAAATAGCAGGGGAAAATAATTGTTACAGGGTAACTGGTCAAACAAGTTTTCAATAGCCTCTTGCTTCCAGCAGAGGTAGCACAGTTCATATAAATGGCCATCAAAAAGGGAACACTATGGAGGCTGTTGGGAATAGGCTTGTGGATGAAGCTGCTAAGCAAGTTTCCCTGGAGGAAAGAGACTATTTAGCCTAATTTCAGATGTCCCTAAGGTAGTATTAAGCCCCAGTTTTCCAAAAAGGAGAAAGAAGAACTGGGCAAGATAAGGGCCACTCAAACTGAAGATGGAAGATGGATGCTCCCTGATGGGAGAAAAATGATAAGTAAAACAATAATGAGAGAACTAATGTTCATGCTACACAAAGGAAGTCACTGGGGTCCCCAGCATGTCTGTCATGCAATATTCAAGAATTCTGGGTGTATAGGGATTTATATCCTTGGTAAACAAGTGTGTAGAGTTTGTGTGACCTGCCAAAGAATCAACAAAACAGTAGTTAGAGCGCAGACTATTGAAGGAAAACTTCCCGGGTTAAAACCATTTCAAAACATGCAAGTAGATTTTACAGAAATGCCAAAAAAAAAAAAAAA
>NW_012114544.1:7993027-7998573 GCF_000951035.1 Colobus angolensis palliatus | reverse complement strand
GGGTTAAGGCCATTTCAAAACATGCAAGTAGATTTTACAGAAATGCCAAAAAAAAAAAAAAAAGAGACTAAAGTATCCACTAGTAATAGTAGACCACCTCTCTGGCTGGTGAACACCTACCCTCTCCCAACTACCACCTCCAGGAATGTCATCAAAATAATTTTAAGACAAATTATACCCAGATTTGGCTTGATGAAAAATACTAATTCAAACAATGGAAGCCACTTTACCTCGAGGATGCTAAGGGTAATTATGGAAGGTTTACACATTAGATAAGATTATCACACCCCTTGGCATCCCCTCTCCTCTGGAAAGGTAGAAAGAATGAATCAAACTCTTAAAAGGCATATTAGCAAACTCATCTTAAACACTAAAATGCCTGGAACCAAACGTCTCCAAATACCACTCCTTAGAATTAGGACAACCTCAAGGAAATACTTGGGATTGTCCCTCTACTAGTTATTATATGGCCTCCTGTATTTAGACAGGGCTATTGACCTTCCTACTATGGAAATCAAAGACCTATTATTAAGAAACTATATACTGGCCGTATCCTCTTCCCAGTCATCCCTTAGGTTAAAAGGACTTCTGACTCAAACTCTGCCTCTTGAGTTCACAGTTCACCACTTCTAGCCTGGTAAGTTGGTGCTAATTGAGACTTGGAAGGAAAACAAGCTCCACCTAAACTGGGAAGGTCCCTAATAAGCACTCCTGACCACCAAGACAGCAGTGCAAAGAGCTGAATGAGGGTGTACTCATTATACTCCGGTCAAGGAACTGGTAAAAGAAACCCCAGAAGAAAGTAAAAGGGGCTAATAGGAAGTGTGTGAATCACGTAAGGAACCCTTAAAGTTAACTCTGAGAAAAATCTAGAAGGGAATTATGAGACAGTCCCTTCACTGGGGGTGGATATGATTAGGATTAATCCTAACACAAGGGGTGAAAGAAGGCCTGAGTATTGGATGGAGCCTAGGGGTGGAAAGTAGGGAATACCCAATGAAGCTGATGATCATCATAACTAGGGCCTCCACCCCTGAAACCCTAAAGTTTGATGCCTGCCAAGTCTTACCTTGTGGAAATTAAAAAAATAAAAATAAATAAAAAAAGGCAGTTGTCATAAGCAGACAAATATCTATGTCCTGAAATGGGCTGCTATTGGGGAAAGCCCTGGGTTAGCTGGAATGAGGTCTAGTGGACCACTCAATTTCAAGGCTGGGTGAGTCATTCTTCAAAACAGAACTTTAAAGGATAAAATACATTTATATAAGGGCCCCATGCCACCAACTATGAAAATTTAGAACGGAATCCTCTATTAATCACAATAAAAAACCCAGCTACTTTAGACCAGGAACTTTGGAGGTATGGATTAGGAATAGATATCTCAGGAAGGGACTTCATAGAATGGTTAGTTCTCAGGCTAATCTATAACTCCTAGTCCCACCACTTCCTTCAACTCACCAGGCAATAACCCTAAGACAGAAAAATAATTAAGATAACTGACCTGAGGTAAGCTGTGAAAATTGAGACCAGATATGGGAATGTAAATGTTGGGTTCAATGGGTCAAATTTTTGGTACTAGCCCTCAATAAAAGTGACTACTGTGCATGCTCTGCTGGGCGGCCTCAGGCACAGGTGGTTCCATTTCCCCTAGGATGGAATACCAATTTGAAAAGAATGCGTTGTATGTTGGTTGTATACCAGGACAGTAATGCATGGGGAAATAAGACTTGCAAAGTCTATCATTGCTCTTTCCCACCTTGCAAAGATCAGACCCAAAAGCAATCTTCTCATTCTCCAAAGGGAATGTGAATCACCCTCTTGCCTCTCTAAGCACGGGGCATAGTTCAATAAGCCCGAGGGAGAACTTTCAACTTGTACCCATATCCTAAATGTGACTAGTGAGTAAGACAAAGGCAACTATTCGGCTCTTCATATACCCCCTGCTGATGTCTGGTGGTATTGTGGACCTGTTACCGTGACCTGTTACCATCCAATTGGACCAGGATTTGTGCCTTAGTTTAGTTGGCCATTCCATCCACCCTGGTATTCCATAAGATCTCCAAGAATCCACATGGCCACTAAGTCGGAGAGATTTAATACATTCTTTTAATCCCAGTATTTATATTAACTCAATAGGAGGCCCTAGAGGAGTACCTAATAAATTTAAGGGCCAAACCAAATAGCTGCAGTTTTTAAGTCAGCACTCTTCTGGTGCTCCACTATTAATGAAAATGTGGACTGGATTAATTACATCTATTATAATCAAGAAAGAGTCATCAACTTTACTCAAGAATATTAATACGTTCCATCTCTTCCATTTTGTAACCTTTAGTCCTAAAGATGTTAGCTGCTTCCTGCAGTTTCTTCCTTTGTGAAAACTTTATGTTCTCTTTCTGCCTTGAAATTAGGTATCAGTCTAGTTAACAAAATTATATATAGTTAATAATTTTTATATTTAATTTTCTCTGTTAAAGTAACTGGAGCGATTTGCATATCCTGATTGAAACCTCATGATTTTTTAAAAACATTGCTAAAAAAATCTTTGAGCATTACTAAAAATGCATGGTTTTTTTTGACAGCGTCGCCCTCTGTCCTCCAGGCTGGAGTGCAGTGGCGTGATCTCGGCTTACTGCAAGCTCCGCCTCCCAGATTCACGCCATTGTCCTGCTTCATTCTCCCTAGTAGCTGGGACTAAAGGCACCCACCACCACACCTGGCTAATTTTCTGTATTTTTTTTAGTAGAGATGGGGTTTCACCGTGTTAGCCAGGATGGTCTGGATCTCCTGAACTTGTGATCCGCCCGCCTCGGCCTCCTAGAGTGCTGGGATTACAGGCGTGAGTGACTGAGTCTGGCCTAAATGCACATTTTTAATAATTCCTCTAGTGCATATTCTAAGAGTGCAGTGGGATCCTCGGATGTTCACAGGTTTAACTACAAGGTAATTACCACTCTTTCTACAATGTGGTTATGCCAATCACATTTCCAAAAGTGATAAAGCAGAGTTCACAGTACTCAACATTCTCCTCTACACTGATAATACACTGTTTTTTCTTTTTCTTCTTTTCTTTTCTTTTTTTTTTTTTTTTTTGAGCTAAGTCTTGTTCTGTCATACAGGCTGAATGCAGGGTGCAATCACAGCTCGTGGCTGCCTTGACCTCCCAGGTTCAAGCAATCCTCTCACCTCAGCCTCCTGAGTAGCTGAAACAACAGGTGCATACCACTATGCCTGGCTAATTTTTTGACTTTTTTTTTCTTTTTATGTAAAGGCAAAAATCTCCCTTTGTGGCCCAGACTGTCCTCAAACCCCTGGGCTCAAAGGGTCCTCCCATCTCAGCCTCCCATAGTGCTGGGTTTACAGGGGTGAGCCACTGTGCCCCATTTTTTCTTCTAGTGGTTGTGAAATTATGTAACATTGTCCCTTTAATATATGTTCTTTACATTATAGTGAGCTTGCATATATTTATATACATACAAAAACATTTTATGTTTTAGTGGTAGTACTTGAAATTAAATGATGGTACATACACAGGAATCACATCTGTGTTCAAATAATCCCACCCCTGATTTCCGCCTTGCAGTGGAAGCATCATTATTATAGAGGGTAAATGGTGTCTGTAGACTTTCACACAGTGCAGCCAATGTAGGTTCAAAACTACAGTAAAAAGAGTTGGTAAGATGAAAGAGAAACAATTTTGGAAGAGAAAACTCTGCCATGGGTCAAGTAAGAATTTCAAAGAGAAATAACTCCATCCATTTTCCTCAAATGTAATAGTACGGTAGGGCTTTTGAAAGGTAGGGAATAAGCCTGGCTAATGACATTTGTAATACACTCCCTATTTTAAATCCATTGACAGCATTTCGAGAACCAATGTCTTATGGAAAATTGAGGCCATTATGTTGCTCTTGTCTGCATTCACTAAACATTGGCTTCTCTATCCGGTATTTTTTTGAGAAAACAAGTATGTCGCAGATGCACATATGACCACTACTAAAAGAAATTCTTAAATGGGTTAGCAGTGAAATTCAGTTCTGTAAATATGAAGATAATAGAGCTAAGATGATGATATTGACACCTTGCCATTTAGTTTACCCAATTAGATTTTGCCCTAATCCTAGAAATGTTAAAACATTTCATCATTATTCAAATCAGTGAAGGATGCGCATTAATTATACATAGACATCATCAACACTGGGAATATAGACATTACATCAAAAATAAGATCTCCAAATCTCCTTTACTCATAAAATTCTCTTTGATATAAAAGTTGAAAGCATGAGGATATGATCCATGTGTGTGTGCCAAGACCAAGGTTTTCCTGTGCAAAAAGTCAGTTATTACTTCTAACATAATTTTCACAAGTATACTAGAAACAAAACGCAGAGCTTTGGAGATTTACTACATCTTATTCCAACATTTTGGTAAACTATTCACAAGTCATTTTTGAGATGAAAGCCATATTTTAGGAACTAAGAAACATTTATTTTTGAACAGGTGATTAAACTATCTAACAGATATGTTAACTTTCTTCATGGTGACAATGAAAAAGAAAAATATTTCTAGCTATGAAGCTTGAATATCAAAAAGTAACATCAAATCAGATACTTGTTATTTTGATACAAAGTTTAATTGTGACATAGCTTCTCACTTTCCTAGGCTTATACTCTGTAACTGATGTGAATACTGGGGAAGTAGGCCTAAATTTGAAGATTCATTTGATCTTCACAAGAGAGTAATATCACTCCATACATTGCTTTGGTTTCATGTCTTGGTGTCCAGGTATTTTCCATACAGTGTGTGCTCATGTGTTCTCCTTCTCCATCTCTTGCACACCTTCAGGAAGCTTATTTTGTATCATGGCCACCCTATGGATTACCATGCCTTCCTCTCTTTCCTAACTGACAAACAGATGTGACAATAACTCCTTTATTTTTCTGGGAGAAATCTGTGACAGAAGTGTGCATTGAACAGTATAAATCAAAAATAAAATTCTAAGATTCCCCAAATGACTGAATAGACACCTCCTTTTGACCAAGGGCATCCTAAAGTTAACCTGAAAAACTAGTTTAGGCCATGATTGCAAAAGGGGTTCTAACATGTCACATTATACTCTACTTCTTTTGGAATTCAACCACAACTGATCAGTATTAACATTAAAACAGAGATCTTAAGACTGACAAAACAGATTCTGTGTAGCAATAAGATGACAAATTCCAACCTGACTCTAGTATAGCATCACATGACAGATAACAGACCCAGAAAGAAATCACACTAGCTTTACTTAATGTTATATAATTGCAAAAGCACAAATGTCATAAATTTCAAAGAAAGACTAATAGAACAAAGATTAGGGATTCTGAATTAATTTGAATGATCAAAACTATTTCAACTATTTTTCCATTAGACACAAGAAAGAAAAAGAAAGAAAGAAAGAGAGAGAGAGAAAGAAAGAAAGGAAGAAAAAGAAAGAAAGAAAGAAAGAAAGAAAGAAAGAAAGAAAGAAAGAAAGAAAGAAAGAAAGAAAGAAAGAAAGAAAGAAAGAAAGA
>NW_012114544.1:7982099-7992977 GCF_000951035.1 Colobus angolensis palliatus | reverse complement strand
AGAAAGAAAGAAAGAAAGAAAGAAAGAAAGAAAGAAAGAAAGAAAGAAAGAAAGAAAGAAAGAAAGAAAGAAAAAAAAAGAAAGAAAGAAAGAGAGAGAGAGAGAAAGAAAGAGAAAGAAAGAGAGAGAGAGTAGGGGAGGGAGGGAGGAAGGAGGGAAGGAAGGAGGAAAGGAAGGAAGGAAGGAAGGAAGGAAGGAAGGGGAAAGAGAGAGAAATGGAGAAGAGGAATTGAATACAATTTGTATATTTAATTTTCCATATTTGAATTTTTCTGGAAAAGAATTACTTTTTGAATTGAGAAGCTCAGTAAAAATTTTACTTCAGCAAGATGACATCCATTGTATACATCCCTTTTGTAAACTTTGCCAGATTTGCATTTTCACTAACAGTTGCTAAAAGCAGCCCATTCACAGGGAGCATTGCTACTCACTGAGCAAATTCTCTCTTTCACTGGCCTTAGTTTTCTAATTTCTACTGCTATATATTCAGAATAATTTACTTACTCTACAATTACTTTATTTGTTATAAAAATAATAATCATAGGATTTTTCTCATATTGTTGATGACAGGGAAAATAAGCAATAATTATTTTATTGCTGCTATCACTTAATAGAGTCACTATGTGCTAATGTTGTGTTAAATACTTTTTAACAATTTAAGTATTTTTGTAAATATCTACAGTTTAATTTAAGTTTTTATGAATATCATTTAGGATTTTTTTTGTAGCAAATATAGTAATCAAATCTGACATAGAAGGAAGAAAAATACAGAACTCTTGAGAGTTACCTGGAACAAAAACTATGAATTATTAGGTTACTAGTACTAGTATTAAAATATCTAATGTTTTCTTCTACCCTTGATTCATTATGTTTAAAATTCAAAACTTCTGGAAAATGATCTTAATTGGCTAAATCTAGGCTACATGGCTTCACCTTGACTTTTCTGGGGAGCCAAATCTGCAAGATCTCCAAAAGTTTCCAGATACTAGGCTGGATACCTTTCTCACTGTTTCACCAAGATTAGCTATTTAGTTATAGAAATCTATTATTTTGAAATTCTTATGTTCGTTGTGAATCTAGATCACATAAAATAGATATACTGTGTATCTTCGGCCATGCTTAAACACTTTACTAATATATAACTTCAAAGATATATTCACATAAGAGTGAGAAGCAGAAAATTGTGGGGAAGTAAGAAGGGAAGACATATAGTAACATATTTAGTTTTTCAATTAGTTTCTTTCATTTTATTCAGCATTAAAATTTTAGCTTTGTTTTTGTTTTTGTTTTTGTTTTGAGACAGAGTCTCGCTCTGTTTCCCAGACTGGAGTGCAGTGGCGTGATCTTGGCTCACTGAAACCTCCACCTCATGGGTTCAAGTAATTCTGCTGCCCCAACGTCCTGAGTAGTAGGGACTACAGGCATGTGCCACCACACCTGGCTAATTTTTTGTATTTTTAGTAGAGACAGCGTTTCACTGTTTTAGCTAGAATGGTCTCAATCTACTGACCTTGCGATCCTCCCTCCTTGGCCTCCCCAAAATTTAAGCATTTTTAATGAAATGTTCTTTGGGATCATGGTTGTAACTATTACATACTAGTACATAGCAAATAAGTATGTTGCTCTACTGGTATAAGCAAATAAGTGCTGGGTTTTGTTTACTTGTTGATTTTAGGAGTACCCTACATGAGTGTCAGAAATTGAAACTTGAAAAGAAATATCACATATTTCTTTACCTTTATACTGAATTAGACAATTCTCTCAATTACATTATTACTGCAAGTGCAATATATCATTGTTGATATATACCTCACTCCCACTTAACCCTATTTACAATTATCTTATAATCAATGACATATTAGGACTGATAAAATATAGTATAGTCTAGAACCATTGGCCATTAGATATTTAGGTCATCTCTGACTTGAAAATAAAGAGCTGGAGGGGCTAACTCAACATGAGTTAATTTAATATTGTGAGGGCTAGACATTAGGCTCATTCAAAAAATCAAAGAAGCAATGGTCTACTTTCTTATTGTAATGAATGTCTAAGGTGATGTAATACCATTCAAAAACAAAACAAAAAACAAAAAACAAAAAACCTCCTGCCCTAATAGATATTTATATAAAAACATTAGGAGAGTATTTCTCCTTCTAGGATCATGGGATGTGCATGCTTTCCCTATGTCACCCTCCAAATACAACAAATGACTCTAGACATTATGTATAAACCAAACATAAGAAGATTCTGAATGGAAAAAAGAAAACAGATCAGCTAGAGACCCAAGGAACAACATGGTCAATAGGTTGTCTCACCTATCTGTTTGCCAATTTCTTCAGCACCAAGTCTGGAATCTGTCAACACCAATTGGAGCTGACAAAAACCGCCTTCAAATCTTGCTCTTTACAGTCAAAGGACAATGACAACAGAACTCTAGCAATACAAAAAATGTTTTAGAGAATAACCTATCCAATTCAGACAGATACCATAGAAAAGTTTGTGGATCAAAACCCCACATGTCAGCAATGGCTGAATGGGGACTTAGACTACAATGCTTGCTAAGTTGTAACAAAGTACTGCAACTCTCCCCTTGGAGTGGCATTAGAGATGGCAGAGTAGGGAGCTTGGACTTTCATTCCACTAGATATTAGTGAGACCACCTCTTGGCATGTCAGTGGAGATCAGATAAAGAGACTGGAATTCCAGTCTTAACCTTCAGTAGTGAGACACTCTGCCACCTTCACTAGGGTGATATAATGTCTATCCTAGTGGATAGTAAGGAATTATACATAGACCAGGGTTTGAGAGGTGACTAAACCCCTATCTTATTCTGTCACTTGAGGACACATGGGGAACAGTAACAAGGCATTCCTTTCTTTCCAGTCAGGTATTATAGGAGGCCTGTGAAGGAGCCAGAACTGCCATTACCCAGGAGTAATGATGGTTCTCCCTCATTGGGTGTCAAAAGAAGCAAATAAAAAATCAAATTCTACTACAAGAGTTCAAAGGAAGTCAGTTAAAAAAGAAGGTTTAAATAAGATCCAGGGTCTTATAATATGTAACGTAAATATCTAAATCACAATAAACAATTGTCATACAAGAATCAGAAAAATCTCATATGGAATAAAGAAAGATAATAAATAGATGCAACATTAAGAGTAGAGGGATAACATAATTAGCTTTAAAGATTTTGAAGTAGCCACTATAAAAGTGCTAACATGAGCAATTATAAATGTTTGAAATAAATAGAAAACAAAGTTTCAGCAGAAGAAAAGATATTCTTAGTAATGATATGGAAAAACCAAACACAAATTTTAGAACTGAAAATTATAATACCTAAATTTAAAAAGAAAATAATAGGCTCAGAGCAAAATTGGAAGGATAAAAGAGAAAATCAATGAACTGGTAGATAAAACAAAAGAAATTCATTCAATCTGAATAACAAAGAGGAAACAGATTAAAAACAACACCAAAAATAAAACATGTTTTCAGAGATCTGTAAGACTATAACAAAAGAATGACATTTGTGTCATCATGGTTCCAAAAAGATAAGAAAATAAGGATGGGACTAAAAAAAAAAAAAAAAAAAACACTCAAAGAAATAATGACAGAAAATTTGGCAAAATATATCAATCTAAAGATTGAATAAGCTAAGTGAAACACAAACAAGATAAACACAAAGAAATCCAATTCAAGTCACTTCAAGTCACAACATAATGACACTTCTGACAACTAAAGGCACAGAAAAACATGAAAGGAGCAAGACAGACATGACACCCTACTTTTATGGAAAAAAAAAAACAATTAAAATGATAGTGGATTTCTCATCTAAAGGCTAGAGACCAAAATAAAATGAAGCAGCTTTTTAAAGAAAACAATTGTTGGCTAAAATCCTATAGCCAATGAATATAAACTTCAAGAATAAAAGTAAAATCAATACCCTCTAAGATGAGGGAAAATTAAAATAATTTGCTGCCAACAGACATAACCTAAAAGAATAGCTAAGTGAAATTCTCTAAGCAGAAAATAAACGAGAAAAGAAGGAATCCTGGAACATCAGTATATAACACAGTAAGCAAAAACAAAGAGTAAAGACAGTAGATTCTCTCCTCTTGAGTTTTCTGAATTATATTTGGTGATGGAAACAAATTTTAACAGTGACATGATTATAAATGTATTTTGATAGTTATATTATAAATAAGGGAAGGCAAAGGAATGTAAAGGAAGTAAGATTTCTAAACTTTGCACAAATTAATAAAATAACAAAATATTAAAAAGTAAAGAGCTAAACTGAAATCCAAAATTCAAATGGAACGATTAAACCCTCATACATCAGAATTTTATTAAACATAAATATGTAAATGCGGCAAATAAAAGATGAAGATTCACAAAGTGAATTTAAAAATATGCCTCAACTATCTTCTGTTAACAAGAAACTGAAACTCACTTCAAATATAACAGTATAGACTAGTTGAAAGTAAAAAAAAAAAAAAAAGTTGTTTACTATGCAATACTAATCAAATGAAACTAGTACTGGCTATTAAGTAGACTTTAGACCAAAGGAAACTGCCAGAAACAAATAAGGCATGACTCTACCAAAAAGAATGACTCTACCAAGAAGACCAAGCAATCTTAAACCTATATATACTGAATACATGGCTACAAATATATGAAGCAAAAACTAAAAGAAATGAAATAAGAAATAGAAAATCCATAATTATATTTGGAGACTTTAACACGCCTCTCTCAACAATGTAGAGAGAGAAAACCTGCAAGAATATACATCTTAAGACCATCAGCTATCAGGATCTACTCAACATTCATAAAACATTCCACTCAACAACAGCATAACAAACATTCCTGTTAAGTACTTCTAGAGTAAATACCAAGACAGAGCCAATTTGGGATCATAAAACAAACCTCAGCAAATTACAATAGCTGAAATCATACATAGTATGTTCTCTGATCACAATGGAATAAAACTGAAAATCAGTAACAGAAACATAACAGGAAAATCTCCAAACCCTTCGTAACTAAGCAAGACTCTAACAATTCATAAAGAGGAAATTTCAAGGAAAATGAAAAATATCTTTAATTATATAGAAGCAAAAATACAATATATCGAAAATATTAGGATGCAGGTAAATCAGTGATGATAAGAAAATTAATAGTCTGCATTATAAAACATAAACTGTCTAAAATAAAAAGTCTTAGTTTTTACATCAATAACCTAGGAAAAGTAGAGTAAATAAACTCAAAGCAAGGAAAATAAAGAAAAATAATGAAAATAAGAAATTAAGGAAATTAAAAACAGATATAAGAGAGAAAATCAATGAACCAAAGAGCTGGTTCTTTGGAAACATTAATAAATCTCATAAAGCTCTAACAAATTAAAAGAGGGAGAGAAGATGCAAAATTACCAAATCAGAAATGAGATGAGATAATATTACAGACCTGTGAGGTAGAAAATGCACAATGAAAAAATACTATGAACAACTCTCTACGTGTAGATTGATCCATAAATAAACACAAACTACTATGTGTCACCCAATATGTTAATTTTAAATATACTATAACTATTAAGAAAATTCAACTCGTGACTTAAATAATCTAACTTCCATTCCCCTTTCCTTCCAGCATCTCCAGAGCTACTTGGTTTCACTGGGCGAACACCTAAAGAACTAAGACTCCATGATCTCTTCCAGAAAATAAAAAAAAATAAAGAAACTCTTCTCACTAGATTTTATGAAGTTAGTATTACTGTCATACCAAATAAAATATAGCACAAAATTAAAATCTATAGATCAGTAGTTCTTTTATGTATACAGATGAAAAAACTCTTAGCAAAACATCAGTAAATAAAATTTTAAAATATGTAAAAAGAAGAATACATCTTGACCAACTGGGTTTATTCCAGAGTTGCAAGACTTTCAATATTCAAAAATGAATCGATATAATTTATCGTATTAATGGTATAAAGAAGAAAAATTCATTATTAGATCAACTTGTGCAGAAAAAGGTAAACATCTACTATCAAAAAACTCTTAAAAACAATACAAATAGAGGAGAAATTCCTCAATTTGATAGGGGAAATCTTTAAAAACCTACAGCTAACATATTTACAATGATGAAAGTTTGAGAGGTTACTCCTATTATATGTAAGAGAGAACAAATTCTTTCTTACCGTTCTTATTCAATATAGTGCTGGAAGTTCTATCCTGGGAGTCAGGCAAACAAAGAAATGAAAGGCATGAAGATAGGAAAGTTATAAATAAAATCGCCCCTATTTGCTGATGACAAGACAGTAAAAAGGATTCTACAAAAATCTCCTTAGAGTAGTAAGAGAGTTCAGAAAGTTCACAAGAGACAAGATGAATATACAAAAATCTATTATTTTTATATATACTAGCAATGAACCCATCGGCATCAAGTTTAACATATGTCATTTACAGTAATTCAAAAATAAAATACTTGTGTGACAAAGCACATACAGTAATTAAATGTTGTCAACTACCCAACACTGAAGAATGAAATTAAAAACTAAGCAAATTATGAATATATATATATAAAAAATGTTATTGAATTAGAAGGCTCAAAATAGCAAAGATGTCAATTTTCCAAAAATGATGTAGAGATTTAACACCATTTTTATCACAATCTCAGTAATTTTTTAAATAAATATTCAAGTGTATTTTAAAACTTATATGGAAAGTCTCTATAAGTAAAATGACTGAACAATTTTGAAAAAAATAAGAATGTCTAAAATAAAAAATACAAACAATCTCAAACAGTGATGCAGATAAATTTGGCCACTCACGCTTTGCTACTTGTAATGTAAAATGATACAGCCACTTTGTAAAAGTGATTTGCATTTTCTTTAAGAAACTAATCATACAACTACCATATAATCCAAGAATTTCATTCATGGGTATTTATCCTACCAAAACAAAAATCTATGTTCACTGAAAATACCTGTACACAGATGTTTATGCAGCTTTCTTTGTAATAGCCAGAAACTGGAAAGATGTTCTTCAAGGAATGAAAAGTTAATAAACAAACAGTGATATATGTGTATTATTGGTTACAACTCAGCAGTACAAAGGAATGTATTGTTAGCACACAAACACGTCTAACTCAATCTCCAGAGAATTATACAGAGCGAAAAAAGCCAATCCCAAAAGATAACATTTTTTGCTAGATTTATTATTTTTTTGCTAAAGGTAGAATTTTGCTAAAGAAAGCATTCTTGAAATTACAATATTTTAGAAATGGAATACGGATTAGTGGTTGACCAGTGCTAAGGAAGTGGTAGGGGCAGGAAGGGAAGTGAGCATGGCTATAATAGGGTACCATTAGGGATCCGTATAGTGTGGAATTATTCTCATTTGGACTGTATCAATGTCATTATCCTGGCTGTAATATTGTACTACAGTTTTCCAAGATGTTACTATTGAAGAAAATTGGATAAAGGATATACACAACCTGATTTCTTACAACTGCAAGTGAGTCTACAGTTATGAAAAGAGAACTATTGGGTACTGGGTTTAATTCCTCAACAATGAAATAATCTGTACAACAAACCCCTGTGACATGGGTTTACCTATGTAATAAACCTTCACATGTAGGCCCGAGCCTACAATAAAAGTTAAAAAAGAAAACATGGTAAGAATGTGTGTGTGTGTGTGTATTCTATATATATTCTATATTCTATATATAGACTATGTTCTATATATACTATATATAATATATATTCTATATTCTCTATATACTCTCTATATGTATTTTATATAATATATAATATATATATATTTACCAAAGGAAAGTATCATGCTTAATTATGACCCAAAGGATATTCATCAGAGAAAAGAAGTGCCTCTGAGGAGGTATAGGCATGGACATGTAAGGGGCCCGAGGAGGGCATTGCAAAAAATACTTAGTCAAAGTGTGTTAATTTTCCAGGGACTTGGGTGGACAACCTGGCCTGTCACAATTAAGAACTGTAACAGTAGCTATACAAATTTAGGACAGCTTTGGAACATAAAATGATGCAGAATTTCAGCCAGACATGGTGGTGTACACCTATTGTCCTAGCTAATTGCAAGACCGAGAGATGTTGCAGTGCACTATGATCACACCACTGCACTTCAGCCTGGGTGACAGAGTGAGATTCCATCTCTAAAATAAAAAAAAAAAAAAGAAAGAAAGAAAGAAAGAAAATTGATGCTAGAATTTCATCAAGTCTGTCCTTAAGTAGAATTTTTTTTAAATTTTTTTTACTTTTTTTCTATTAACAACTTTGGTTGTGTGTTTTTTTTGTTTGTTTGTTTTGTTTGTTTGTTTGTTTTTGCTTAAACACATACACATTTATTTTGTGGTCACCTAATGTTTGTAAGTGTTTCTGGGTAGATACAATGGTGAAGAGAGATAAATGATTCAGGTTGATAGAGACTGCAATTTTCGATACATTACTTCCAAGTTCGCATAGGTCATTTCCATTCAGTTGGTGGAAGGAAAACGAGTATGGAGGAGAATTGTCTGTGAGGTTTTTATGGGCTAGACCCGATAGTCGGACACTCACTTCCACCCTCATTCCATTGGCCAGAACCCAATCACGTAGCCTCACCTAACTGCAAGGAAAGCTGGGAAGGTTATGTGATCCAGCTGTGAGTCCAGAGGAAAGACAAAAATGTGGAGTTCAGGAGGCTGTTTTCTTTGCTACACTTCTCTCTCCATCCTTTGCTCATTGAGTCTTTTCTCCTGTTTCTTCTAATGGTGGTTGTGTACTTTGTAATGTTTTTAACATTTAAACCAGACAGGGTTAAAACAAAGATATAGAAATAGAGATTTGGTGTTCCATAAATTGAGTAGGCAAGCAAAATTTGATTAAATGTGATTGAAATAAGACTGGAATTATTCTATTTATTTTCTTTACACCCCTACTCCACTCTGTGAGGTTTTATTGTTTTATTTTGTGTTGTTTTGTTTATTTTCTCTTCATTTCTCATACAATTTTTAGTGTAGATCATGTGTAGAAAAAGAAAATCCTATGGAAAATGTCTGAGTTAGCTATCTACTCAGTGAAGTTTCAAACTGAAATTTCTTTACCTATATTAGGTATTATGCCCTCTGCTTGGCACAGAAGACTTCCAACAAATTAGAATTACTCATTTTGTTTTTCCTTTCTTTCTCTCTTTTTCTGTTTAATAAACTCTATTCCATTCCTTCCTTTTCCCTCTTCTCTGACTCAGAGTTTTCAAGCTTCTCTCCTGGATTTCTTTTTCCAGATGAGTTCATTGTTTCTGAATCATATTCTCCAGACATTTCTTAGGGCTGGTTCTATGTTTCAATGAAACAAATGATATTAACTTTTAGGTTTGTACCTCTAATGGTCATGCATAATGAAAGCATTGTGCTGTTGCTTATCAGATTTATCTCCCTGGAAGGTAGAGATAGGGATTGTTAGAGCAGAAATTCAAACAGAAAATAAATAACTTTTAAAATAATTTTGGAAGCATAAGTCCTAAATTCTAAATCCTTTATGCTCCCGCTCCTCCTGTGTTATACCAAGAGTCAGTCCTCAGTCCTGGTGAACAGATCAAATCTTGCTCCCCTCCACTAGCATTATATATTTCTCTCAACATCTCCACTGAGCTCTTTTATTTTCCTCCCAAGGTGATTCCCTATTGAGTTGAAATGACAAAATTTATTATTTCAGTGATTCTCTTGTCAATACACTGAAACATTTCTCTTCCCCCACCATATTAATATGTGTGCATTATTAAAATTAATATACTATAAAATAAATATTTATGTAATAGAGAACAAAATTATTACTAAAATATTTTTATTTTTGATTATTTCAAACTTTCTAAAAGGGTGAGTCAAAATATACACTTCGGTTCTGGCCCAGCAATGAATATCACAGAATTGAATTCTTGTTTAAAATAATCTCAATAATTCACTTTTTGGCTGAAATCATGTCAGAATTGATTATCCTTTCCAATCAATTCTAGGTTATACTTTTAATTATATGTTAGTAGTAATTTAATGTTTTATGGCGAAAATATTTTATATTATTTATCCATTGTGACTCTTAGCTAAATCTAGATAAGATAATAATGTATGTTACTGTAACCACAGATATTTCTAAATGATGTTATTCACCAAGAGAGAAGAAAAAAGCAAATATGACAATTTCCAACTTACTATTCTATAGAATATCCTCTCTTGAGATGTTTTACTTAATATATACTATCCTTAACCACAATAGATTACAAACAATTTATAATACATGAGAGTTATCCTTTTCTTTCATCCCTTACATGTAGACAACACATTTTGAATTACATGAATTAGATGGATATGAACTGTCATCCTAATTGTATGTTATTTTGTATTTACTTGATAACTAACTTAATCAAGTTACTTTTCATGTACATTGACAAGGTCTTCTGCTCATTCTATTTCTTCACAGAGTATAAGATCAAGGTGACATAGCTTTTAAACAAGAATGTATTAGAAACAATCTCAATTCCTAAAGCCTGTATCTTGGGCCAGCATGATGTCAGCTCCAAGTTGCTAAGTCTTAAGAGTTCCCTCTTTGTTTCTGGTAGCTCCTTAAAGAAGCCTTTTCTCATTTCTCCTTCTAATTTAGCCAGCTTATGTTTTGTCCTTCACTTTTTTTTCTCCCCTCAAAAGCACACTGAATGCATATTGTTTGCCAGGAAATATGTCTTTTCTGCTTCCTCACAGCACACTGAGAAAACCAGATTCAGAGTGGGGGCGGAGCAAGATGGCCGAATAGGAACAGCTGCAGTCTCCAACTCCCAGCGCGAAGGACACAGAAGACCGGTGATTTCTGCATTTTGAACTGAGGTA
>NW_012114544.1:7907704-7976414 GCF_000951035.1 Colobus angolensis palliatus | reverse complement strand
AAGAAAACCAGATTCAAAAATATGATCACATAGCACTGCTTATCATCTTGTTGATTTTCCTGTTGATATCTCTGTGTCTTTCATTAGACTCTAAGCTAGTTCAAGTTATAGTCAGTCACTGTCTTTTAGGTGTTTATAATTTTAGTGATCTAGAGAGTATTAGAAATGTTTATAATTTTAGTGATCTAGTGAGATTTTTTTAGCTATAAAAAGGAGATTGCAATGTATATTCATTTGGTGCAGCAAATAGTGCTTCTGTTTCTGAGTATGCAAATGTTTTTTATTGTGGCACTCAACAAAACATCAAATTGTCATAACTCCTTTGTTTCATCCTACTGTTGTGGGAGGAATTCCTGCCCTAGGGTTATGGGAATGCACAGGACACACAACATTGGATAGGTAAGAGTAACAGCAGATTATTAGTCACATATATGCACAGCCTGAGGGAATAGGACACCACATGCCATGCAGTAGTGGGGCTGTACTTGGGAAGAGGGTAAACCAGGGACTGTGGGAGGGGACAGGCTTTCTAGTGTGAAGAGGATGGTGTACTCTTGTATTTAATGGACAGATGTGATTAGCTTATTTGAATCATTCTGTAGACCATCAGAGAATTGAGATCCACTACTCAAGGAAAAGCAGAAATTGCATTTGGTCCCCTGGATAAGGAGGGTTGTTTGACGAGGAAACCTTATTCATGTGGGCAGAAGGAGAGGGGTACGGGGGCTAGGCTATTTGAAGCCCTTTCAATTTTACCAGATATCAATGCAGCACATAATATTGAGCCTTAACTTTAGTCCTTATACCACACAAATCCAGATATACAAACTAATTTATTCTAGCTGGTATTATCTTCACATGGAGATGAGCAGATTGAGGTCTTACCTTTGGTTACACTTTTCAGTAACCACAAGCAAGGCATATTAAATATAATTCTATTGAAATTTTTCTCCTGTAGAATTTATTCTTACATATTAAAATAATTTATAAGTAATGTTTTCTTGCTTTTCGTTAATTTTTACAAATGTGATTGAAATATTCCTGAGTGTACAGAAAACTGCTGACTGACAGCTGTTGAAAGCTGTCTATCAAGGTGAAGGCGAAAAAGAAAATACGTAAGCCAAAAAAAAAAAATTCTCAGATGCACATTAGTTATCAAAATGAATTCTATGCAAGCACTAAAGGAAAAGTTCCCAATATTCACAACCATTCTCTGAAAACCATTCAATGAATAAAAGTACCTGTGAAATTGTTGAATCTCTAGAGGAACTGAATACAAATAAAAGATTTATGCCATTTTCAGCGCACTACAGAAACATAGTAGAAAGTAAAGTTTGCATAATTGAAATTTGGATGATACAGTGAATAGTCAGGGGAAAATAGTAGGAAATCTCCATACTTTGTCAATTGATAAAACAATGTGGTCACAATAAAATGAATATTGAAAATACATAAGTAAAATCCATTGGGAATAGTAATGAAATATTTAGTTCATTTTTATTTTTGTCATACTCAAAAGTCAAATGTCATTCAGATTAAATTGATTGCTATTTTGATGGATTAAATCTTAAAAAGTTAACTAATATGCAAAATGAACAACAAAAATATAACATTTACAATGGGGAAATTGATTTAAGGATATAGAGTAATATAACAAATCTCAAATGGTAGAAAAATAAAATATATATGGAATTATCATCTCTGTATTAAAAAAATTGTAACAGGGTCATATACTGAATCAGACATTTACTAATTATCATACATAGAATTGCTATATATGTAATTAGCTTCAAATGATTTATCTTGATATTTCATTCACTCAGACGTTGCTTCTGTCACTATTTCATGACTGATCTACCACACATAATCATTCTGCTAAGAAAATAACACAAAACAGTTGCAAACATAACAGACATGGTTTCTGCTTTCATAAAATGTACAATATAATGTTGAATTTCTGGCTGTAGTTCTGGCAGATAGACACTCTGTAGTTGAAATTTGAGATTATATATTGTTTCTGTCTCAAAGAGTGCTATGCAGTACACCTTTCTGTGATGATGAGGATATTCTATATCTGTTCTGTCTGCCAATATTAAGTAATAGAAATGTGACTAGTGAGACTAATTTTTATTTAATTTGAATTAATTTCATTTAAACTTAAATAGCCACATATGGCTAGTGGCTACCACATTGGCCTGAGTGGCAGAACTATTGTAAATATCAAATGTACATAAAGCAGTTAATATAGTGCTTAGCACATAGTAAGTGCTTAATATCAAGTAGTTATTAACATCAATGATAATGATGACAGTATAGGTTTCCTGGGAAAGAGATCTCTCATGTTTGGGGCTACATTTTCCCTTTGATCTGATTCACATCAAACATAATTCTTAGATATATTCTGTTGTTCAATCAGTTTATTATGGCAGCAGTTTTACAAGATGTATAGTAGGAGTGGGCTGATGTCAAAAGCCAGATGTAGTCAGGGGCCAGATGATGGGAGGGTCTCCATTTGCAGACAATCTCAGAGTTTGTCCTGAGAATACACATTATTATACGGGTATTCAGTCTGTGTCAGGTAGCAGGTGTTTAAGCATTTCTTCCGTATTATTAATAAGTTCAATAACTATTAGGACTATTAGATATGGGTCACGTTTTGGCACAATTTTGTATGTGCTACATTTGGAATTCTTGTAAGAGTGAGCTTTGATTCTACGGTTTATGAGAATTGTATCTGTGCTAAAGTGACCTTTTTCCCTGTAAATTCCTTGGTCAGGATTGGAAAGTCCCAAGTTAGGCTGCATCACACTGCTAAGTGACACATAGAGTAGGCTTTGCGAGATGTTTAAGTGGGCCTTATGTCTATCATTAATCTTATAGCCACAATATGCTTCTTATAGTACACTACAAGATCAAATAGTTTAAAAATGAGAAAAACTTTTTTCATATTTTGATACTAAAGTTCACTAATGAACTTATTTCTGAGTAATCATAAGATAAATATTACTTTGATGCTTATATTGACGGTATTAAAATTTAATCTACATTAAATGAGAATAAAGAAAAAACACAACTAAAACACAATAGTTAAGTAGCATCAATTTCTCAGAAAGGTGAGTTCAGATACAAATAACATTCAACGTAAGAGGCAGATCATGTATTGCCCAGATGGCACACTTGAAGATTTGTTTCCAGTTCAAAACAAGGGACATCTACAAAACATCCCAGAATAGCAACGGAGTCCTTTATTTTTTTTTTTTCAGGCCACAGCACTGCAGATCACATGGTATAGTGATGCCATGCTACTACACCTCTGCCATGTTATAAATATGTTCAATAACTATTAGAAATGGGTCATATTTGGCCATGATTTTGTATGTGCTAGATTTGGAATGTTTGGAAATTGTTGATATCTTGGTAATAATACTATGTTTTCGGGTAAAAACATTGCAGAGAGTGAACACAAATTCAAAATAGCATGCTATCTAGACTGACTCATATTCTAACTAGAAATTATTCTTCACAAGAAGGTACACATTGGGAAAGGAATTACGGTAGTCCTAAAGCCTAGAGTTGTTGTAGAGATAAGAAGTTACTTCATAGAAAACTGTGATAAATATTAGTTATTTTTATTTTGTTGGTACCATCATAAAGTGCTGACTATCCAGACTCACATGATATACTAATCTTATTCAGCTCTGAGCTATACTACTAATTAACCAAATACATTAAAAGAGAACCACAACAATGCTACATCAATAATGGTGGGGCCTTGAGCTTGTCATAGACAGCTTCCTAAGGCTACTTTTCTCCACAGGACATATTTTGGGTTTACAATACCAACTGTGTATGGTACAAGTTATCATGGAGAGTCAATTAGTCTGGACTTTCTCCTTGTTCATATATTGCTACTAGTTCATGCTAGCAGTATGTAGCATTGTTGTGGTTCCCTTTTAGGGTACTTGGTTAATTATTAGTATAGCTCAGAGCTGAATAAGATTAGTATATCATGTGAGTCTGCATATTCAGCATTTTATGATGGTACCAAAACATAAAAATGACTAATATTTGTCATAGTTTTACGTGAAGTAACTCATTTGCCCAATCATAGCTGGACAAACTGCATGATTAACTTTGCATCAAAGCTATGAATTATAAGATCACAAACAGTGGTTTTATTTACAATAAACAGCCCTGACAGACCAGTATGCCCTGATGAAAATATGATTTAGGTAGTAATTAGTTCACAGCAATACTTGGAAGGACTCCTACCCCATTTCATTACTGGACCTATATCTAACAAAAATTTTTGCACATTTTCACTGTGGGATGTTCAAATTTATGAAAAACAGTATTATTCATAAGAGTCCCAAACTGACAACAAATTAAACATTGATCAGTAGTTGAATAGGTAAATGACATATGGTATATTCCTTTAACAGAATGCTATGCAGCATGAAAAATGAATGAACTATGGCAACGTATGTTTTCAGTGGGTGAATCTCTGAATATATGAGTTTAAGAAATCGGACAAGAGCACACTTACTGTACAATTCTATTTATTAAAAAATTGAAAGCAGGCAAAGTGAAACACTAACATACAGAGATGGATATTCAAGTGTAATCCCACAAAGCTACAAAAACCAGTGTGAATACCATAAGCCTTCATAGTGGTTTTCCTTAAGGAGAGTAATGGAATTATGTTTGATGGAATGATGGAAAGAAGTTGAATGTTTCTGGAGCTATCAAAATGTTTTGTTTCTTATCTTAGATAATGATGATATAGAAGTACTTTTTTTTTTCCCTTGGGAGGTTTGGAGGAGTTATTTTTTAAAATGATGTGTGTCACTGAACTCATATTTTATTCAATTTTTTTTTTTTTTTTTTTAAGACAGAGTCTCCCTCTGTTGCCCAGGCTGGAGTGCAGTATCACAATCTCGGCTCACTGAATCCTCCTCCTCCCAAATTCAAGTGATTCTCCTGCCTCAGTCTCACAAGTAGCTGGGATTACAGGCATGTGCCACCATGCCCGGCTAATTTTTGTATTTTTGGTAGAGATGGGGTTTCACCATATTGGTCAGGCTGGTCTCAAAATCCTGACCTCAGGTGATCCACCTGCCTCAGCTTCCCAAAGTGCTGGGATTACAGACATGACCCACCATGCTCGGCCTATTCAATTTTTCTCTATGTGGGTTTTACTACTCAATAAAAGAGTCATAGAAGTAATAGAATACATTTATAAAAAGGAACGGGACAAGGTACTTTTCTTTGTTCTTCAGAAAAATGAGTATTATGGACTCAACTCAATAAAATGTTTAGTCGAATATCTCTGATTGATATGGAGGTTGTTTTTAAATCGATGATTGACTAGACAGGACGAAGGTTTGCACCGAAGAAAATGTGCAGATTATTTATTTGCATGTGTATGTGGTTTGTTTTATTAAAATAACGATTGTTTTTGTAGTCTGAAAATAATCTATAGTAAAATATGTATAGGATTTTTAATTGGCAATTACTATATAATTTTATGACTTATTTTTAAAGATAACATTGTTATAGGAATACAGTGAGTGTTATTGACTGCCTCCTCTTCATCTACTCCTGTGTCAATTTTTCCCAGCCTGTAGGATGAGTGGGTTTGATTCCATCTTCCATGTCCAAGAATGGGTCATGATTGGCACCTCCTCTTGCAAAGGTTGTTGCTTCAAAAGCTGAACCTAAATTGTTCTAAACAAAATCAAGCCCAGATGGTGGTAATTGTTGGAAGACATAAAATTTTTCCTTTTAGACAGTGTGGAAAGTGAATGTAAAATCTGAAATAGTGGCATCGATTTCACTACTACAGGAAAAGCCAGCCCGTGGATGAAGTGGCAGAGCTGAGAGTATTTCAGTGATATTGAGTGGTCACTTGATCTAAATTAATCCAGGCTCTTTAGTTATCTGCAAGATGGAAAAGCCCATCTTGGTGAACCCCATTCTTTGTGTGGATGTGAGGCAAGTACTTAACATCTGCTTTTGTCATTTTGAGTTGGGTTTCCTGTAGTTTACAATTGACCACATTTCACCTGATATAATTAAGATCTGAGTGGTGAACAGAACATTGTCTGTTATGCTTTGTTATGTGTTATATTGTAGATTTGTGAATCTTTAAATTGTTTAGAAAATGATAGAATTTTCAATAAACATTAGCTTTTATTCACATCTGAACAAAATCACAATGATGCAGGATGCTTAATAACTAAGCAAAAAGCTGATGTAAGGTAAATGCAATTCTATAACCTGCAGATTTTGACTTATTTTGTCGTTAAACTATTGCAATTTTGCAAGAAAAAAAAATCTCTAAAAGGTAAATGTAAAATCCCTACTAATTCCAAATGGTCCCAAAAAACTAAATGATTTCTGCCCTGTGTAGTTATCACTGTTATGTGAAGCAAAATACAGTTCTTTATTACTCCCAGCCTTGACATCTCAGATGCTATCATTTTAAAAATGTAACCATGTTTTCCAGCCCCAATTTATTCCCAACTTTCCTTCATACTTCCACTCATATGACTTAAGGGGAGACTGTCTCATTTGAGCTCACAACCATATTCTGGCAAAAATCTGATTGTTCAGCAAGTATCAGAGATTGCCTTAAGATACAGAGTTTAACAAGAATATATTCCAATTGCTGTCATTAAAATCAAATTCTTAATGTTGGACATTGAAGGAAGACATAGAAGTAACTCTGGAAGTCAGGAAACAACAAAGTAACTACAGGCATAACCTTCTTCCAAAATGTGGGGAAGTATTGAAAACTGTGCTATCAAAAAAGATTCTAATATATTTCAGCAAAAACACGTGGCTCAATCTGAATTGAAAAATTAATTCTAGGATTTGTTAGATATGTTAATTGGTTCAAATCAAAATTAACATATGAAAAGGAAAGAAAGACACTGAAAATAGACTGTGAATTAAAGCAGCAAAAAAGGTAATAGAAATAAACCTTACATGTGACAGCCTGTCACCTCAATAAAATAAGGTTGTGTGGCAAAAAGGCAGTCATTGCACAAAACTATGACACTGATATCTAAGAGCAGCCTCAATGTTGGTCACATAGACACTTTCTTTACAAACATTCATGTCATTAATCTTCTTTCAAAAATCGCTGAGGTATAAACATCAGCTAGACTTGCATTAGCAAAAAATGCAAAAATGAATGTGCCAAACTCTTTCTTGCTGTTTCTATTTATACACATTATAATAAGTAATGCCATATGAGAGAGGCCAGATGTACTGAATGCTTGCTTTTACCTGCCATATATGTAGAGCTTACAATGTGTCTTAAGATATTTAGAAACTCATTTTTCTATGTGTATTTTGTCTTGTGTTTGCTTTGTAAAGTCTTTCCTAGAATGGGACCAAAATGAGATTTACATTAGAGTAATCTTGTTTATTTCTATATTATCATACAAGTCACATATTACTCATGTAAACATATATTCATACCTATAGACCAAGATAGAGAGAGAGCTAATTTTTGTATATACAATTTAAAAAATCATAGCATGTCATAGAAAATACAATAAATACATGTTAATATAGTAAAGTTAGAGAAACATCTGTATATTCAAAGCAGTATGCAAAAGGCTAAAGAAGAATATAAATCCCTGCAATGATGCACATCATCTAGGAGTCCAAACAGAAGTAACAAAATGAAATCTTGGTGCTCTTGTTGGGGTGTAAGGAAAACATTATGGAGACAAGTAGGAGGAACTCTGACTTAATAAATGGCAAAACACTTTGTAGAATTCGTTAGGAGAGAAGAGGTAAGTACAATCCATGCAAAGGAAATAATACATGGAATGGATCACTACATGTGCAGGGCCCTCAAGTAGTTTCTTCTGGCAATGATAGAGTTTGCTTAGGTAAGAATAGCAAGGTGATACTGGACAGGTTTGCTGGACTCGATCACAAAGAGTTTTAAGTTTCCTGGAAAGTCTGAAAGATCAAAATAAGGTAAGACAAAGGTGAAAAGTGCACATCAAACTCTGACCTGAATAGCAGTGGTAAAGATTAAATGATGTAGTGCTGGAAGGTGTCAGAGAAACCATAGGGTATTAGTGTTACTGTAAACAACACTAACATCAAACAACATTTGAAGGGGATTGTTAATAAGTCAGTGGTAAGGGGATGAGATAAACAGAAATGTGTGAAGAAAGTATTTAGAATTTAATACTCACAGGATTGCAGTAAGTTATATTTTGGAATCAAGAGACAGAAAGGCACTCTTAGACTGATAAAGGTCCTGACTTGAGTGCCTAAAGGATGATGGGATGATGGTAAGAAACACTGAATATGAAATACTTTTAAAGGAATTAAAAAGAACTTAGACTTTGGACACATTAATATTGAAATTGTTATGGGACATATGTGGTTGTATCAGGTATTCAGTCAGTAATTTCTGAAATTTGAGGAATAGATTTGGCTATCATGTACAGATACTGAAGTTGTTGCTATGTAAAAACAGGAAAGACCTTGTCAAAGAAAACTGAAAATTCAGAACTATAACTTACGGAAAGCTTTAGTGATTATAAAACTAAATTTAGAGACTATGTAATGATTATAAAACTAAATTTAGAGACTATATAAAGATAGAGCATATAGTGTCTATTATATAGATATCTCACGCAGTGAAATGACATTTAAACAGGGAGAGAGAAAAGAAAGATATAGAAGAAGGTTATGAGTTAAATAACTACTGAAATATTTTAGATTTGGCCCAACCTTAGATAACACAGTTGATGATTAAATTAACATTTTATTTCTATTGTGTGACCTTTTCTTAAAATACCCCTATCTAAATCTAGTATTTTGTTTCTACTTCTCACTTTTTAAAGAACTTTTATGTGGCAACAGACTCACAAAATCGTTGATCAACTGTGGTAAGGATTGTAAGGTGAAAGCCCCAGAAGTCATGAGTAGAAATGCTTGGTAGGACACTTGGCCTAAATCATTGAGAATGATTAGAATGTAAGTCTCTTAAGTCAAAAAGTTTGTTATCCTCTTTTATAAATTTTTGCTATTATTTTCTTTGGCCTTTATTTGTTATCCATAATTCTGTACCTGGGACATAGTATGCACTCAATAACTCAACAACCTGTGTTGGATTCTGCAAAATACCAATATTACATTCATTTTACTTTGTACATCATATTGTAATATACACAGAGATTATATATACTGTACTATGTAATTGTTAGTTATATCCATTGAAATTGAGCACATGTTATTACCTCTAATTTATTAAGCCAAACCATGTACAGTTAAAGAGATTGGCCATGGTTACTTGACCATTGTTATCCTGATATTGATATTTATACATTCTGACAATATTCCTTAATATAATGGCTGTCATGGACAGTACACTGTACTATTTTTCTTCCTTTACAATAACAAATACTTATTAGAATATACAAAAGAAGCAAAGATACTACTTGTAATATAATAAAGTGGTATAAAATATCAAATGATGTTTTACAGGACATAATAAAAATGAGATATTAAAAAGTTTTGTGAGATTTTAAAAAGCTCACACATAACTTATGAGATCTTTAAAAGTTGTATTAAATATATGAAAAAGACTGTATAAATTGATAAATTTGGTATATTTGTGAATGAGAGAAGTCCATATAGTGATCGATGCTTTATAATTTGGTTTATTAATTAAAAGGGACCCTAATGAAAATTTCAGTAGGGAGGTGTGTATGTGTCTACTTGAGTCTGTGATGTATGAAAATCTAATTTTAATATTCATATGAAAGAGTAAAGAAAAAACTGTCAACATAAATTAAAAGAATTCTATTGAAAAAGCTTCTGTAAGACATAGATAGAAAGCAGTTTTATACATTATAATATTGTCAGTGATTAAAAAATAGCAAAGAAACAGATAAGAAAGTCAAGAACTGATCCGACATATATGGAAACAGACATGTTGATAAAAGTGGCATTACACTGAAGAAATTCATTACCTATAAAAGAAGTAAAATATAGATACGTTCCTTACACTGTATATAAATGTACATTCTGTATGGATTATTGATATAAATGTAAAAGCTAAAACTCTAAAATGTAAACAAAGTACCACATTTCGTATGTGCGATTCTATTCCTCATGAACAAGTATTCATGCTGGCATGGGTGATGGTTACGGGTAGACTCAGAAACATGGACTTCTACTGACCAAGACCAATCTGGCTACATTCTTTTCTGAGTGGCCCATCTGCCAACATTAGATAGCAACTTTGTAATGCAAAAGAAAGTACAAATTTGTCAAACAAGAGGAATTCCTTTATATACCCAAACTTACATGTCTATGTATTTGGTAAGCATGGCTGTCACAGTTGGAAATTCACACACACAGAAAAAAATCAAAGAAACAAAAAAAACTTGAAGTCAAGGGAAGATAATGAGAAATTATTGTAATCCCAGGCATTGAGACGCTCTGATATAAATGTGTACATTGGTACAGCCTCTACAGAGAGATTTTTTCCCAATATCGACATGAATTCTGAACATACTTACCCTTAGACCCAGAAAAATATTGTTGATTTATATTTTACTGGTAAACTTGTACACATGTAAAATAATTTTTATCTGAGATTATTATTTGCAAGATGATCTGAAATATCATAGATAGGAATGAATCTAATTTACCCATCTAGAGAGACATTATTAAATAAATATGGTAAAATCAAACAATGGTATACTATGTACCTTTATAGAAGTCAGTCTTTTGTGCTATGAAGTGGAAATTTAAGAGAAATTCTAAAGTGAAAAATAAGTACTGCGTGAACAAAATGCTTAATGTGTATTTGGGTAGAAATGTAAGTAACCCATATTCACTTACATGTACAACAAATCATTTTAATAGAATTTTCAAGGGGCTAATTGAATTGACTTTCTTCTCAAGAAAGAAAATGGGAGGTTAAAAGTAAATAGCCATAATAGAGACTTAAACTTTTAGAATATTTTAAATATTGCCTTCTATCAAAATATTATCTAATAAAATAGTAAGTTAACTAAAAATTGTTCGTGGAGGTAGAGAAGAGATGGGAGGCAATAAAGACAGTATTTAAAAATAAAATGGAAAGTATATGCTCTATGACCCAGCAATCCCTTAATATCCTTGAGAATACTGGTCAGAGAGGAAGACAAGTTGTGAAGAATGCATATTATGGAATGGTCTTCTGCATTTAGAGAAAAAAAAAAAATGCTGGATCTACATTCAGCAAATTGGTCTTTAAAACATGCTATGAAGAAAAGAAAGAAAATTGCATCTAAAGCATAACGGCATTTTCATAAATTCAAAATTTATGCATAAAAAGCAACTATATATCCTACAAGGATATATATTAATACTTATCAAAGAATATATACCAAATACTTTAGCTATCTAAGAAGAAAGGGTAGTATTAGTGACGTTTTGGTGCAAAAAAAATTACCCCAACATGGGCCAGGAACGGTGGCTCACGCCTGTAATCCCAGCACTTTGGGAGGCGGAGGCGGGTGCACCACGAGGTCAGGAGACGGAGATTACCCTGGCTAACATCGTGAAAACCCGTCTCTACTAAAAATACAAAAAGATTAGCTGGGCTAATTAACTACTCGGGAGGCTGAGGCAGGAGAATGGCATGAACCCGGGAGGCGGAGCTTGCAGTGAGCTGAGATCCCGCCACTGCACTCCAGCCTGGGCGACAGAGGGAGACTCCGCCTCAAAAAATAAATAAATAAATAAATAAATAAATAAATAAATAAATAAATAAATAACCCCAACACCATATCTATTACTTCAAATAGTTTCTGAGGGTAAGACATCTAGAAATGGCTTTGCTGAGTGGTTCTGATTTAGGCTTTTTCTTGAGGCTGTAGTCAAAATGTAGGCTGGTGCTATAGGCATCTAAAAACTTAACTGGGATTGGAAGACCAACTTTCCAGAACAGTTTAGATAACATAAGGCTGTTGGCTGGTGACCTCAGTTCCTTGCTCTATGGGCTTGTCCACTGAGCTAGTTGAATGTCTTCACAAATTGGCATCTGGATGTCTCCAGTGTAAGTAAACTCAGAAAGGGAAAATTTAACACACACTTAAATAAAACAATAATTTATTTACTCTGATTATAATTTCTTTTGCTGTTCAGAAGCTCTTTAGTTGAATTAGATCACATTTGTCAATTTTGGCTTTTGTTGCAATTGCTTTTGGTGTTTCAGTCATGAAGTCTTTGCCCATGTCTATGTACTGAATGGTATTGCCTAGGTTTTCTTCTAGGGTTTTTATAGTTGTAGGTTTTACATTTAAGTATTTAATACATCTTGAGTTAAGTTTTGTACAAGGTATAAGGAAGGCGTCCAGTTTCTGTTTGCTGCATATGGCTAGCCAGTTTTCTCAGGACCATATAATAAATAGCAAATCCTTTCCCCATTACTTAAACAGGCAACTGACAGAAGGGGAGACAATTTTTGCAATCTATCCACCTAAGAAAGGTCTAATACCCAGAATCTACAAGGAACTTAAACAAATTTACAAGAAAAATACAACAATGCCATTAAAAAGTAGGTGAAGGATATGAACAGACACTTCTCAAAAGAAGGTGTTTATGCGGCCAACAAACATACGAAAAAAAGCTTATCATCTTTTGTCATTAGAGAAATGCAAATGAAAATCACAATGAAATACCACCTCACACCAGTTAGAATGGCAATCATTAAAACAGATGCTGGAGAGGATGTGGAGAAACAGGAATGCTTTTACACTGTTGGCAGCAGTGTAAATTAGTTCAACCATTGTGGAAGACAGTGTAGTGATTTCTCAAGGATTTAGAATCAGAAATACCATTTGACCCAGCAATCACACTACTGGGTACATACCCAAAGATCATTCTACTATAAAGACACATGAATACATACGTTTACTGCAACACTATTTACAATAGCAAAGACTTGGAACCAAACTAAATGCGCATCAATGATAGAATGGATAAAGAAGATGTGGCACATATACACCATGGAATACTATGCAGCCGTATAAAATAATGAGTTTATGCCCTATGCAGGGACATGGATGAAGCTGGCAACCATCATTCTCAGCAAACTAACACAGGAACAGAAAACCCAACACTGCATGTTCTCACTCATAAGTGGGAGTTGAAGAATGAAAACACGTGGACAGAGGAAGGGCAACATCACACAGTAGGGCCTGTCAGCGGGTTGGGGGTAAGATGAAGGAGGGCATTAGGACAAATACCTAATGCATGTGGGGCTTAAAACCTAGAGGACACTGTGGTTGATCGGTGCAGCAAACCATTGGCACATGTATACCTGTTTAACAAATCTACACATTCTGCACATGTATCCTAGAACTTAAAGTATAATAAATAATAATAATAATAATAATCTTATATTTCCTGATATGATAGTGGCACAAAAATGATATGATTAGCTTGATTTTATGTTCCTAAATACAAAGAAAAGCACAAATAAACATGTGTCATTCATACATAGTCACACAGCTATTTATGCATTCTCTTGATAAGCATATTTCCAACATCTTTGCATTACCCATGATGATGCAGTGAAAATCTTTGTATAGATTTGAGTGTGAACTTGTGATTGATATACACTTATAAATGGAAATGTCACCTTTTGTAGGCCAACTCCCTTTACACTTGGTGATAAATTTCTTCCCAAAGTGGACATGGAAATGCACAGTCCCACCAGCAGTAAGGAGAGTTCCCATATATATTATCCTTACTGAACTTGATTTTTTTTGGCAAATCTGATAGGAAATGATATAATGTTTTAAATTAGGTGTTTCCCAATTACAAATGTTTTTGAGCCCCTCCTTATAATCAATTTTATGTTAGTATTTCCACTTCTGTGAATCATCTTTTCAAGGTCTTCTTCATTTGTTTACTTGGGCTATTTATTCTTTGGGAATTATTTTAATAATCTGATTAGGAATCTTTGACCTTGTACTGCCTTGCAAATATTGTCTCCAAATCTGTGGTGTGTCTTTTTTTAGGTACTTGTTGATGGACCAGAATGATACTTTGATTTATACTGCTTTTTCTTAATAGATTATGCTTTTTGAAATTTGCTTAAGGAATCCTTCCCAACCTGAGATTATAAATATTCTTCTCTATACTTTTAATGAAATTTTCAAGAATGTATTTTCAATTCAAATCTTTAATATGTCTAAAACTTAAATATATTGTTATAATAGGATAGAGTTGCATTTTACTTTTTACAGTGGTAACAAATTATCCTACAATTATTTTTGTATCGTTGAATGTATTTACTTTTTCTACTGATTTTTAAATGTATTCTCTTACATGTTTAAACATACACATGCCCCATTCTGGGTTCTCTCATTCTTTTGCTATATTTCTACATAAAACGGCACCAGTAGCAAACTGTCCAAATTACTGACCTTACAATAATTCTTTATATCTTGTTTAACTTGCCATTTTAATATCTTTATATATTTCTGACAAGTTTAGTTATTTATTTTTATACCAACTTGGTAAGTTTCACTTAATATTTTTGCTTTTAATTGGAATTTTTCTGAGTTATAGATAAACTATCAGAGGATTAAAAACTACACACTAGAAAGGATTCTCTTCTAGGTAACAGGTATACTTCTGTTTGTTTAGGTATTTTATAGCTTTAGTAATTTTCTCTATAAATGTCTTAAATATCTTTTATTAAGTTTATTACAGGTAACTTACAATTCTTGCTGTTATTGCAGAACATAATTTTTTATTATTACATTTTAAAAGTTGTTGTGTCTGGTATATAGAAATGATATTGATTTCTGTATCTTGATCTTATATCTGGCAATCTTGCTGAAATTTCTAATTAATTTTTATTGTTTCTAGACTTCATTAGATTATATATGTTGGCAACTGTATCATCCTTAAATGACTAACTTTACAATTGTTATATTTAATTTATTTTATTGGTTTCTTATATTATCTAAGGCCAATAATGTTTTCAATAATATAGGTGACACTGGACATACATTTCTTGTTTCTAACTTTAATATATTTCTCAAGTTTTCCTCCAGAATGATGTGTGTTCTAAACTCCAGGTAAAGCAGTTCTCTTCTAGTTTACTAAGTGTGTCTTTCTTGGTTACATGGGTTTTAAACATGAATGAGTGTTGATATCTATAATTTTTCTGAACCCATTTAAGTGATTATATTGATTTTTAATAATCTAATGTCATATAGACAATTTTTCTGATGACAAACTACCTTTATATTTCCTAGAAAAATTCTGTATTTTGTTTTATATAATTTACTTAGGTGGTATTTATGTATACCTTTGTAAATAAGATTGATATATGTTTGTCTTAGCTCTATAAAGCACATTGCATTGGTACTCATTTCAGTGTCAGTACTGTACTAGTCTCATAAAAATGAATTAGGTGTGGGCTCCTCCTCTGGTTTCTAAAAATTCTGAAATAGGATAATAGTTTTAATGAAACATAAGTTTTGGTAAAACATGTTTTTAAAGGTACCTTGATTTGGTATCAAGTGGAGATTTTTAGATGGAGATTTTTTACTATCATTTCCATGGTTTTGGTTTAGAAATGTTTTTAATTTTATTGACTAAATTTGGACAACAATTTATTTGAAATTACCATTCCATATATGTTTCAAAATTTATTGAAATATAGGTTTTTTTCACAAGGTGTTTTAAACCTTTTATAACAATGCTTTTCTTTATTTATTCTTGATATCCATGTTGGATTAATTTTAGTTTTTACTTTATAAGTTTCATCTCATCTTAACTCTTTTATTGCTTACTTTCATTTTTACTCTATTTTATTATTTTCTTGCATGTAATACTTATCTCACTGATTTTCTTATATCTTTATTAAAAACATTTATAACATAAAAGTTACCTCCGAATACAATGTAATCTCTTTTCTGTAAGATTTGATATTTGATATTTTCAATATTGTTCAGATTTAAACTTTTAAAATGTACAGGAACTTTCTCAATAATCTGTGATATTTTTATTCTCAATAATCTAATAGATAAGCATTAGAAAATATTTATCTATTTTTAAATTCTTTGAACATTTGTCTTTTCTGTAGTTGGCTAGATTTTTCTTTTCTTTTTTTTATTTTTGCTAAGTATTTAAGCATCATATTTGATGTATAGAATCTCAGTTCCACTTTCCCAATTTGAGTCAGTTCAAGGCCTTTTCTCCTTGAAGATTTTCAGAATCCTCTTTTATTTTCACTTCCTGTTTTTGGCCTTTTTTTTTTTTTTTATGGGATCTCAGTTATTCTGATTGGTATTTGATTTAAATGCCCATACAGAAATTTTAAGTATTTTTAGAAGAAATATTTTCAGACTATCACTTAAGTTATCTTCATAGACACAAGCAAGCAAACAAAATTTACATAAACTCTTATATGATAGTTTAGTTATGAAGTTTATTCTGAATCTTATGCATTCCTTAAACATATAGAATGAAGTACTTCATTCTGTTCTCTCCTTGTTTTTACCATAAAATGAAGGCTTCTGTGATCTATTATCTTAATTTTGTAGAAAATCTTCTTTTATTCCTCTGGTAACTTTTAATAATTTTCTTTCTTTTTTGTTTTTGCTTCTTGTGTTTTACAGTGTCAAGGACAAATATCTAGTTATTAATTCATTTTATTTATCTTCTTCAGAACTTAGACTAAACTTTTAAATTGAGAATTTACTTATTTCTTCTATTCTGAAATATTTTAGCCATTACGCCCCTGTACACAGCAATTCTGGTTTTAACCATTGAGCCTGGTATTAGTTTATTGCTTTCCATGAAATATATTTATTTTCCTTATATTACTTTGAACCATCTGTCAATCCCACATCATGTCCTGAGCCCAGTAGGCTTGTACTTTGTGGACCACTTGGAATTAGTATTTTTTTTCAAAACAATTTTTATTTTATGTTTTGCAGATTGAACATGCTTTTTAAATTTGTCAATTTGTCTTTCTAGCTTTAATTTTTATTGCTATCAATATTTATTTGAGACAGAGAGGGAACTCAATGAATGAATTTATCAAATTATTTCAACTTTTATTTTAAGTTCAGGGAAGTGCAGGGAAGTGCAGTTTTGTTACACAGGTAAATGTAAACCATGTTGGATTGCTGCACAGATCATCCATTACCTAGGTATTGAGCCTAGTATCCATTGGTTATTCTGTCTGATGCTCTCCCTTTCCTTAACCCCCACAACAGGCCCTCATGTATGTTCCTCCCCTTTATGTGTCCATGTGTTCTCATCATTCAGCTCCCAATGGTAAGTGACAACATGAGGTATTTGGTTTTCTGTTGCTGCATTACTTTGCTGAGAATAATGGCTTCCAATTCCATCCATGTCCCTGCAAAGGACATTATCTTATTCCTTTTTAATGCTGCATAGCATTCCATGGTTTATAAGTATATTTTCTTTATCCAGTCTATCATTTGATGGATATTTAAGTTGACTCCATGTCTTTGCTATTGTGAATGGTGCTGCAATGGCTGCAATGAATATACACAGGCATGCATCTTTATAACAGAATTATTTATATTTATTTGGTAAATACCCAGAAATGGGATTGCTGGGTCAAATGGTATTTCTGCCTCTAGGTCTTTGAGGAGCCACAACACCGTCTCCCGCAATGATTGAATTAATTTACACTCCCACCAACAGTGTAAAAGTGTTTCTTTTTATCTGTAACCTCACCAGCATCTGTTGTCTCTTGATTTTTTTTTTTTTTTTTTTTTTTTTTTAAAGACAGAGTCTCGCTCTGTCGCCCAGGCTGGAGTGCAGTGGTATGATCTCCCCGCACTGCAAGCTCTGCCTCCCGGGTTCACCCCATTCTCCTACCTCAGCCTCCTGAGTAGCTGGAACTACAGGCACCCGCCACCATGCCCGGCTAATTTTTTTTTGTATTTTTAGTAGAGACAGGGTTTCACCATGTTAACTAGGATGGTCTCGATCTCCTGATCTCATGATCTGCCCACCTTGGCCTCCCAAAGTGCTGGGATTACAGGTGCGAGCTACTGCGCCCGGCCTGTTTCTTGTTTTTTTAATAATAACCATTTTGACTAGTATGAGATGGTATTTCATTGTGGTTTTGATTGGAATTTCTCTAATAATTAGTGCTGTTGAGCTTTTTTTTAATGTTTGTTGAATTCATGCATGTCTTCTTTTGAGAAGTGTCTATTCATATCCTTTGCCTACTTTTTTAATGGGTTTGTTTGTTTTTTCTTGTAAATTCGTTTAAGTTCCTTGTAGACTCTGGATGTTAGATCTTTGTCAGATGAATATATTGCAAATATTTTCTGTAGGTTGTCTGTTCAATTTGATGATTTTGTGTATGTGTGTGTGTGTATGTGTATGTGATGCAGAGCTTTCTAGTTTAATTATATCCCATTTGTCAATTTTTCCTTTTCTTGCAATTGCTTTTGGTGTTTTCACCATAAAATCTTTGTGGCTGTGTCCTGAATGGTATTGCCTAGGTTTCTTCTAGGGCTATTATATTTTGGATTTTACATTTAAGTCTTTAAACCATCTTGAGTTAATTTTTGTATATGGTGTAAGAAATGGATCCAGTTTCAATTTTTGGCATATGGCTAGCCAGTTCTCCCAGCACCATTATTACGCGGAATCCTGGACAATAGGCGAAAATGGCAGATAGGCCAGACTGACTTGCAGCTCCCACTCTGCTGAACAGAGCAACTTCTGGAGGCTCGCATCATGCACTTTGGCTTCAAGAAATACTGCATGAACATACCAGGAAAGCCAAGATAATCCACAGACCCTTGGAAGGCAGCAACTTGCCTCTGCAGGCTTTGAGACAGCCGAAAACTGTGAGAGCCCAAAGGGTGAGGCGGGACATCTGTCCCGAAAACACATCCTTACTGGGGAACCTGAAGGCCCAAATCACAGGAGAAGCATTAGATCTTACCTTGAGCTGAGATGAATTCAGAGAGTCAAGTGAAATATAGGACTAGAGGAAGCAGTGGGAAAAGCCCTGTAACCCGCACTCTTGGTCCCAAGGGATGCCATTTCTGACTTTGTCCCACAGGGGTCCTTGGGGGTGGGCTGCCAGTAGAATTGGGGAAAGATGACAGAAAGAAGGAAACTTCCAGTTGAACTATATAACAATTTCAAAAGAACCCAAAGTTTCCTGTACAGAACCTGGGACACGGAAAACCTAGAGTGTGGATAGCAGCACAGAAACTGCAGTAGATAGGGAGAGGTAAAACCTGAAAGCCCTGCCTGCTTTCTCAGCAGGGAGGCATGTATCCTAGAGCAAGTTCTCAGTCCTGCTCACTGGCTGCCTGGAAATAAACTCAATGCTGTTGAGGTGTGTGTGTTGGGGAGGCATATTGGAAGAGAAACTGGCCTTGTGGGCTGCATGGGAACTGGGTGAGGCCTGTCACTGCTGGCTTTCCCTCACTCCCCTGGTGACCTGTGTCATATAGCAGAGGCAGTCATAATTCCCATGGGAACATAACTCCCTTGACCTGAGAACCACACCCTCATCCTCCACAGTGTCCACAGCAAGCTCAAAAAGAGTTTGAGTTCAGAGAGTTTTAATCCTGCCCCACCTGATGTTATGTTTCTATGTGCCCTGGTAGCAGAAGACAAAGGACATAATGCCTTGGGATCTCAATGATCCTGCCCACAGCCTGAGAAACCTGAATGTTTATTCAGGTGACCTTAGGGCAAGCTCGTATCCTCCCTATACTACTGTAGCTGATGCTGTAGAGGCCAACAAACACAAAGCCAGTGCATTAAACAAAACCAGAAACAAGAACACTCACAGAGTCAACTTTACTCCCCTGCTACCTCTACCAGAGCAGGTGCTGGTATCCATGGCAGAGAGACCTGAAGATGGATCACATCACAGGATTCTTTGCAGACACTCCTTAGTACCAGCCCAAAGCCTGGTAGTCCTGCTGGATAGTTAGACCCAGAAGAGAAATATCAATCACTGCAGTCTGGCTCTCAGGAAACCTCATCCTTAGGGGAAAAGGAAGAGCACTACATCATAGGAGCACCTTGCAAGACAAAAGAATCTGATTAGCAGCTCTTGAGCCCCAGATCTTCCACTGTCGTAGTCTACCCAAATGAGAGGGAACCAGAAAAACAATTCTGGTTATATGACAAAACAAAAGTATTTAACACATCAAAGGATCACACTGGCTCACCAGTAATGTATCCAAACCAAGGCAAAATATCTGAATTGCCAGAAAAAGAATTCAGAAAGTCAATTATTAAGCCACTCAAGGAGGCACCAGAGAAAGGTGAAGTCTAACTTAAATAAATACATAAAAATACAGGACATGAATGAAAAAATCTCCAGTGAAATAGATAGCATAAATAAAAAAAAAATCACAACTCTGAAAATCAAGGGCACACTTAGAGAAAGGTTAAAATGCACTGGAGATTCTAACCAATAGAATCAAACAAGTAGAAGAAATAATTTCAGAGCTTAAAAACTAGGCTTTCAAGTTAACACAATCAACAACAACAACAACAGAAATCCAAACGAATGAACAAAGCCTCCTAGAAGTTTGGGATTATGTTAAATTACCAAATCCAATAATAATTGGCATTCTTGAGGAAGAAGAGAAATCTAAAAGTTTGGAAAACAGATTTGAGGGAATAATTGAGGGAAACCTCTCAGGCCTTGCTAGACATCTAGATGTTCAAGAAGCTTAAAGAACACCCAGGAAATTCATTGCAAAAGATTATCACCTATGCACGTAGTCATCAGGTTATCTAAAGTCAAGACAAAGAAAATAGTATTAACTATGAGGAAAAGCATCAGGTAACCTATAAAGGAAAATTGAGATTAACAGCAGATTTCCCAGCAGAAACCCTACAAGTTACAAGGGATTGAGTCCTATCTTTGAACTCCTTAAAAAAATAATTATCAGCCAAAAATTTTGTATCCAGCAAAACTAAACACCATAAATGAAGGAAAGACACAGTCTTTTTCAGACAAACAATTGCTGAGAGAACTCACCACTACCAAGCCAACACTACAAGAATTGCTCAAAGGAGCTCTAAATCTTGAAACAAATTTTTGAAATACACCAAAATAGAACCTTCTTAAAGCATAAATCTCACAGGACTTATAAAACAATACCACAATGAAAAAAAACATGGTATAGCACAATGAACAGAATAGTACCTCACATCTCAATATTAATGTTGAATATAAATGGCCTAAATGCTTCACTTAAAAGATACAGAATGGCAGATTGGATAAGAATTCACCAACCAAGTATCTGCTGTCTTTAAGAGACTCATCTAACAAATAAGGACCTCAGTAAACTTAAGGTACAGGGGTAGAAAAAGATATTCCATGCAAATGGGCACCAAAAGCAAGCAAGAATAGCTATTCTTATATCAGGCAAAACAGACTTTAAAGCAACAACAGTTAAAAAGACAAAGAGGGACATTGTATAATGATAAAGGATGAGTACCACAAGAAAATATCACAATCCTAAATATATATACACCTAACACTGGAGCTCCCAACTTTATAAAACAATTACTACTAGACCTAAGAAATGAGGAGGACAGCAACACAATACTAGTAGGGGACTTCAGTACTCTACTGACAGCACCAGACAGGTCATCAAGACAGAAAGTCAACAAAGAAACAATGGACTTATATTATACCCTAGAACAAATGGACTCAACATATTTACAGAAAATTCTGCCCAGCAAGAATATACATGATATTCATCAGCAGACAGAACATTCTCCAAGACAGATCATAGGATAGACCACAAAACAAGTCTCAAAAACGTTAAGAAATCAAAATTATGGACTCTCTCCGACCACATTGGAATAAAATTGGAAATAAACTCCAAAAGGAACTCTCAAAACCACACAAATACGTGGAAATTAAACAAACTGCTCCTGAATAATCATTGGGCCAATAATAAAATCAAGATGGAAATTAAAAAGTCTTTGAACTGAATGACAATTATTACACAACCCATCAATCATCTGGAATACAGCAAAAACGATGCCGAGAGGCAATTTCATAGCATTAAATGCCTACATCAAAAAGTCCAAAAGAGCAAAAATAGACAATCTAAGATCACACTTGAAGAAACTAGAGAAACAAGAACAAACCAAACCCAAACCCAGCAGAAGAAAATAAACGACAAAGAGAAGAGCAGAACTAAAATAAATGGAAACTAACAAACAAACAAAATACAAATGACAAATTAAACAAGAATCTGGTTTATAAAAGATAAACAAAATTGTCAGACCATTAGTGAGATTAACCAAGAAGATAAGAGAAAAAATTCAAATAAGCTCAATTAGAAATGAAACTGGAAATATTACAACCAATACCAGAGAAATACAAACAATCACTCAAGGCTACTGTAAATACTTTTATACACATAAACTAGAAAACCTAAAGGAGACAGATAAATTCATGAACATATACAACCCTCCCAGGTTTAACCAGGAAGAAATAGAAACTCTGAGCAGACCAATAACAAGCAGCAAGATTGAAATGGTAATTTTAAAATTGCCAATAAAAAAAGTTTAGGACCAGGCAAATTCATAGCTGAATTCTATCAGACATTCAAACAAGAATTGGTACTAATCCTATTGAAAATATTCCAAAAGATAGAGAAACAAGGAACCCTCCCTAAATCATTCTATGAAGCCAGTATCACCTTAATACCAAACCCCAAAAAATACATAAGTAAAATAGAAAACTACAGACCAATATCCCTGATGAACATAAATGCAAAAGTCTTCAACCAAATACTAGCTAAATAAATCCAACAGCATATCAAGAAGATAATCCACTATAATCAAGTGAGTTTCACACCTGCGATGCATGGAAAGATTAACATGCACAAGTGAATAAATGTGATACACCATATAAACAGAATTAAAAACAAAAGTCACATGATCATCTCAATAGATGAAGAAAACACAAAATACAGCATCGCTTTATGATTAAAATCCTCAGCAAAATTAACAAAGAAGGGATATAGCTTAAGGTAATAAAAGCTGTCTATGATAAACACACAACCAACATTATGCTGAATGGGGAAAAGTTGAGAGCATTCTCCATGAGAACTGGAACAAGACAAGGATGTCCACTTTCACTACGTTTATTTAACATAGAACTGAAAGTCCCAGAGAGGAATTAGACAAGAGAAAGAAATAAAGGGCATCCAAATCAGTAAAGAGGATGTCAAATTGTCATTGTTTGCTGACGATATGATAATATACCTAGAAAACCCTAAAGACTCATTCAAAAAGCTCCTAAAACTGATAAATAAATTCAGTAATGTTTCAGGGTACAAAATATACAGAAATCAATAGTGCTGCTATATACCAACAGTGAACAAGCCAAGAATCACATCAAGAACTCAACCCCTTTTACAATAGCCACAAATAAAATAAAATATTTATGAATATACCTAAACAAGGAGGTAAAATACCTCAAGGAAAACTAAAAAAAACACTGTTCAAAGAAATCACAGATGACACAAACACAGAAACAAATGAAAACACATCCCATGCTCATGGATGGGTAGAGTCTGTACTGTGAAAATGAACATACTGCCAAAAGCAATCTACAAATTCAGAGCAATTCCTATCAAAATACCACCAACATTCTTAAGAAAACTAGAAAACAAATCCTAAAATCATATAGAACCGAAAAAGAGCCTGCATAGCCAAAGAAAGACTAAGCAAAAAGAGCAAATCTGGAGACATTAAATTACCTGACTTCAACCTATACTATATGGCCATAGTCACCCAAACAGCATGGTACTGGTATAAACATAGTCATATAGACAAATGGAACAGCATAGAGAACCCATAAATAAAGCCAAATAATTACAGTCAGATCTTTGACAAAGCAAACAAAAACATAAAGTCAAAGAAATGACCCCTATTCAACAAATGGCACTGGAACAACTGGCAAGCCACACGTGGAAGAATGAAACTGAATTCTCATATCTCACCCTATACAAATGTCAACTCATGATCAATTAAATACTTAAATCTAAGACATGAAACAATACAAATTCTAGACGATAACATTGAGAAAACCCTTCTAGACATTGGCTAAGGCGAAGACTTCATGACCAAAAGCAAATGCAACATAAAAAAGGATAAATAGAAGGGACTGAATTAGACTAAAACATTTCTGTACAGCAAAATAAAATGAAATAATCAGCAGAGTAAACAGACAACTCTGTGACAAAGGACTAATATTCAGAAACTGTGAGTACTCAAGTCAGCAAGAACAGAAAAACAATCCCATCAAAAAGTGGGTAAGGACATGAAAAAACAATTCTTAAAAGAGGATATATGTATGGCCAACAAGCAAGAAAAATGCTCAGCATCACCAATGATCAGAAAAATGCAAATCAAAACTACAACGCAATACCAATTTATTTCTTCCAAAATGTCCTTAATCAAAATCTCAAAACATAATAGATGTTGGCATGGATGTGGTGAAAGGGGAGCAATTTTACACTGCTGCTGGGAATGTAAACCAGTACAATCATTATGGAAAACTGTGTGGAGATTCCTTATAGAACTGAAAGTAGATCTACCATTTGATCCAGCAATCCTACTGCTGGGTATCTGCCCAGAGAAAAAGAAGTCATTACATGAAAAAGACACTTGCACATGCCCAGAAAGCTGAGGCTGCAGTGAGCCACCATCGTGCTACTGCACTCCAACCTGGGTGACAGAACAAGACCCTGTCTCCAAAATAAAAAAGAAAAAGAAAATAATTACCTGAATTTCAGGTTTTATATTTTTTCTTATATATTTAATGACTCACATGTTATCTTCTTCCACAATGAATATGAATATTTGAAAAATACAAAAATATAACAGTGAAAACAATTATTTGATATAAAAGTAAAAGAATATGATAAAATAAGATGAAACACGTCAGTGTTTTTTTTTTTTTTTTTTTTGAGGCGGAGTCTTGCTCTGTCGCCCGGACTGGAGTGCAGTGGCCGGATCTCAGCTCACTGCAAGCTCCGCCTGCCGGGTTTACGCCATTCTCCTGCCTCAGCCTCCGGAGTAGCTGGGACTACAGGCGCCCGCCACCTCGCCCGGCTAGTTTTTTTGTATTTTTAGTAGAGACGGGGTTTCACCGTGTTAGCCAGGATGGTCTCGATCTCCCGACCTCGTGATCCGCCCGTCTCGGCCTCCCAAAGTGCTGGGATTACAGGCTTGAGCCACCGCGCCCGGCCACGTCAGTGTTTTATAACCAAGCCTAAAACTTTATTTACATGATGGATTCAGCCATACATCTGTGCTCAGCTGACTAAGAGAACAAAATATAAATATAAACAAACTTCTCAATTTTAGTAAAAAATGTCAGTTACTAATAAGTAATGACTCGATTCCCACACATTGAGATTGAGGAATTATGGGAATATATACTCAATTATGAATAATGAATTCTTTTGTTACCTAAGAAATGCAAAATAAAGTTCAGAGTTAGGTAATGTTAATACTTTCTATGAAAATCTCTCTCACTTTTTACATTAATATGGTACTGAGTATCCATAAACTTAACTATTGCTTTGGATACTGCTATTATTATCAGCTAATCTGAAAATGGTGTGTGTGTGTGTTTGTGTGTATACATTTTGAATGTACTTATGATGAGTTTACTTTTCTAATATTACTTGACAAAATTTTGCAATATTTTAAATACATTCATAAAAATCTAACAGTAACAATAAACTTAAGGCAGAGTTATTTTCTACCTAATAATTTATTTCAAACAAATATGAAATAAATGACTTCTTCTAAATGTTAAATACAAGAAAGAAAAGACACCATTTTCTGTGAATGGCATATTTATGTAGTTAAATATAAATCTACTCAATAAACACTTCTTAAGGAAGTAGGTTAAAAGCCTTAAGATGATAAAAATATGGTCTCTACCTTTAAGGATACTATAAATATGAACTGGCAGACAGGTCAGGAAAAGTAACATTGGACATGAAACTTGGAAAATGCGTGATAATTTAGCAAAGACAGACGAAAGGGAATAATATAAGCTCCTCCATGTAGACAGATATATTCACTTGTCTTATTTACTCCTGTGTCTGTGTAACAGTGCTGAGAAAACAGTTGATTCTCCATTAATAACTATTTTCTAAATTTGAAACATTCTAGAAAGCAGGCTTTCTAAGCAAGGGACACATAAAAGATTTATGTATAATTTTTATATATTGTCAAAAATATCCAATTGTTTCCACACTATAATTTTTTACAACCATACTGAAGAGGTCACGTAACTTATCTTTTATTCAATAACCTTTGTTTCCTTAACATGCTAATTGACTTGAAGAGTGTATGAAAAATAACTTACAATTGTACACAGGTTAAAAATAAACAAAACTAATGGAGATCACAGTGGAAATTTAGCAAACTACATATCCTATTTATTTAGCTTTAACTCTCTAGCTTTTGCTATGAGGTCTATGTGTAACTCATCTGTTTTACAGTAGACCAAATTATTTCTTATATAGAATTCACAGATATATTGGAAACCATAAAAACCTGTACTTTCATTTCCAGTTTTAAATGTTATCTGTCTAAGCAGCCCTTGAAAAAACCTCCTCCACGTTTTTCACTAAAGTAGTTAGGTAGAGACTTGAAAAGATGAAATTGCACAACACTATGAACTGGGACTCACTGTCAACTTATTGTCAGAATATGAGGGGAATTTCCATTAAATACAAGGCCAATGGGAGTGGATTAAATATATAATCAGTATGATGCTGCTGGTGTGCTTGCCTCACAGAAGTAGATAGACCTTTATTTCTTCCCCTTTTCTCTAATCTTTGGAGCAGAAACAAAATCTGAACCAAGAAGAAAATTGGATAGCCATGCTTCTACTGACTGCATGCTAAATTTTAGGCAGTGTTATGGTTTCCCATAACCCCTTCCCTGACCCTGACCCCTAATAATATATCTCATTCTTTATCCATTCAGATATTATGATTTAAACAACAACAACAAAATTGGATTAAGGGAAAAAAGGGTTTATTTAAAATTATTTGAATTCTGATAATATGATTCCCATAACTAGAGTACTAACTGAGGAGGGGGAAATCAAGGAAAACTCTAATAGAGTTATTTTCTGCATTAAGTAATTTGTTTAATATTCTCCGTCTCCTAAGACCATTAGACATGTTTAATGTGGTGGAAGAGGACCCACATCAACAGGTGAAAACACTCAGTAGATAAATGGCAGGCAAATACTGGAAATCAGTCTGGGAATTATGTATACTAAGATCTACATCTTTATATATTTACACATACAAGTTGTTTGGATGTGATATCTCCCCTTACAACAATGGATACATATGAATAACCGTATTAATAATAACTTTCATCTAAAATGCCTCTCCCTTTCCCCTACCCCATCTCACATGAAGTCACTCAATTACCTATTATCCTGCATTACCTTCTTCATTGTGCCTATTACCTATGAACTGGGATTTATTTATTTTTCTCTTTGTTATTAGTGGTCTTGATGAATAGATTCTATGCTCAGTGAGTACTGGGTCCTTAATCTGTTTTGTTCCCTGTTCTGTGTCCACATTTAGAAGAGTGTCTGAGACCTACTAGGGGCTTAACAAGCATCTACCGAATGAAATAGTGAAAGACAGAATGAATAAATTCTGAGAATTCAGCAGAAGGAGCTTCATTGAAATGTTCTATTCTAAGACTACGAGATAAAATTTTTGACAGCTTAGCTTCCTTAATAGGATACAAACCATGACACCTACGAAAGTGGAATAGGATGCCTAGAACAACTGGTTAAAAAACAGCAACAACAAAGAACATAAGTTGAAGCATTATTGAGAGGAAAAGATTGAAGGAAAGCCACCAAAAAATGAACATGTTTGCATTATGAGGTTAATTTATACCTACCAGCATTTACTGGGATTTCTAGTGTTTTTCTAACTATGCCCAACTAATTTAGTTAAGCACTAATGCTGTACAGGTTTGAATATATAAGGGTATTCATAAGGAGTACTAGAATTTGAAAAACATGGTACAAGGAATGTCTCTGTCCTAAAACTGTGATCCCTGTAATGGGCTACTTCATGAAATTACACATCCGAAAGTGTATGATTCATCCTGTTTTCTTTCTTTTTTTTTTTTTTTTTGCAAGATGAAGACACTGTGGTACTTCTGATGTATCTTTGGAATGAAAATAGGTCAGAGCCTCTTGCTGAACTCTCACAAGGTTTTTTTTTTTTTTTTTCTTGTTTTTTGTACAGAGGAGTCAGGTCTTTAGGACGTTCAGATAACTCCTAGCAAAATTGTTTAGTGTATTTATCTTGACACTAAACTTTGTATTCTGGATGATTTTCTCTTCACTGTGTGTATGTAAATGAGACATAAACAATTATTTAAATTAACACTCAGACATACTGTAGCATTTGTATACTCTTTTCTATGAAATTTATGATTACAACAAAGACTGTAGAATGTAAAACTTATATCTGTAGTGTGGCATATCTGGAATACAGAGACTGGTACAATTACTACACCTTAAGTCAATTACTAGGATAAAATTCACATCGGGTATATTTATAATAAGGTATTACAATGTATAAAACATATCAATGGTATTGATAACTAACTTGGGATTCTTAACTGGAATGAAGACAAGAGATATAAGAGGATAAAAATGGAAAAAGCCGTATAGTTGACCCATGAACAACATGAGTTTCAACTATGTGATCCACTCACACTTGGATTTTCTTTTGCCTCTGCCACTCCTGAGATAACAAGAACAACCATTCCTCTTCTTCCTCATCTTTTTGCCCATTACATGTGAAGATAATGAGGATGAAAATCCTTATTATGATTCACTTATACCTAATAAATAAGTATATTTTCTCATCATTTTGATTTTCTTAATAACATTTTATATTCTCTAGCTTACTTTATTATAAGAATACAATATATAATACAAGTAGCAAAAAACATGTGTTAGTTGACTATGTTATTGGTAAGACTTCTGGTCAATAGTAGGTTATTAGCAGTTAAGTTTTTGGAAGTCAAAAGTTATATGTAGATTTTCCACTGCATGGGGGGACAGTGACCAACTCCTATATTTTTCAAGGTTTCATTATATATCACTGAGGACAGAGAATAAAGATCCAGTATAAGAATTAAAAGTGTTCTTGATAGAAAAACATGATATTTTTAAGAAACATTATTATATGAAATATAGTTGTGACATTACTGCTTTAAAAATAATGTACAAGTACTTATTTTGAAAGTTGTACTTCATTCAACAACAAAATTAATAAGAATTTCTGTGACAAAAGACAGACACCTCCTGGTAACATTTGTGTTGATTTAATGTCTTCATCAGTTAGGGATAGAAAACTGCTCAAAAGAGTTCTTATTTCACAATCTACATGTGTATCTAATCATCAAGTTGTACACCTTAAAATAATTATCAATTAAATATCAATAAAGGTAGGCAGAAAATTGCCCAGAAGGAAATAACAATTAGGATGATACCATAGTTCCCTTGATCACATTGTGTAAGTATGTTCTGGCTGCCACAACAAAATAACAAAGACTGGGGGGCTTATAAAGGACAGAGATTCCCTTTCTACGGTTCCGGAGGTTAAGAAGTCCAAGATCAAGGCACTGGCAGGTGTAATGTCTGGTGAGGGCCTGCTTCTTCAGAGACATCTGTCTTTTCATTTCCACTGCACGTGGTGAAAGGGCAAGGCACCTCTCTCACAAATCTTTTATAAAGACACTAATCACATTAATGAAGGTTTTGTCCTCATGACTCAATCATCTCTGACAGATACCACCTTCTAATATTCATCACCTAGAGGGTTAAAATTTCAACCTATGAATTTGAGCAGATGCAAATATTCAGATTGTAGTGCATATAAAATGCTGGAAGAAAAGTGATCAATGCTTCAAAATTTTTGAATGGAAGCAGTCATGTTTCCTAAATTTTACATTCAGAAAATTTTATTTTTATTTATATCTATAGTCCCATACATACAATACAGAAAATACTCTACTAGAATGCTCTTATTCTTCAAAACAAGAATATTTACAAATATTGCCAGGGGTTCTTAGAATAAACAAAATCCACCAATCAAGTCTGGAAAGTTTCATCAATTAATTGATATATTAAATGATATTAGATTGGTTATAGAAGTGCTTATATGTTTAGGGAAAACAATGCTTTACACAATCTGCTACTGCTGCTAGCACAGAGACTGTTCTCCACCCCTCGTGGTGAACCAGGTTTGCTACCACTGAAAACCTGAGGCCATTACAACTACCGCTACCACCACTGAATACTGATAATCTGCTCCCTATAATGGCAGGAAAAAATGAACATTTCAGAAGAAACTATTGCATCTTATTGTTCACTTCTGAATTAAATACTTGTGTGGGTGTTCTTATTGAGAAACTAAGTAACACATACACAACTTAATTGTAAAAGAGAATGGATAATAGGCTCTGACTTCTTTTTCAGCAGCACCTGTGATTCAATACGTAGGTCTGGCCTCAAATATTAAAAAGGCTATTCAAAAGATGAAGGGCAGTCATGAATATGGAAAACATCCATGATGGCATCAAAAACAACAAAATACATGGCGAAACCCCGTCTCTACTGTAAAAATACAAAAATCAGCCAGGCATGCTAGTGAGCGTCTGTAATCTCAGCTACTCGAGAGGCTGAAGCAGCAGAATCGGTTGAACCCAGGAGTTGGATGTTGCAGTCAGCCAAGATCGTGTCACTGCACTCCAACCTGAGTGCAGTGGCACGAGCAAGACTCTGTCTCAAAAAAATAAAATAAATAAAATAAAATAATAATAATAATAAAATAACAAAGGAAAGCAAACTGACCAACCTACCAACCACTGAGAACTGAACACAAGACTTGTTCCCGTTGATAGAGACATGAAGAATGGGAAAGTCAGGGTACGCTATAATCTCATCTTTTGGATTGAACTATAAATTTAGCAATCCTGAAGGATTATGTATTCTCATTATGGATTGCACAACCAGGGAATAAACGTTAGACCTGCACTACTTTTTAAAGCTTTTTTTTTTTTTTTTTCTCAGACTGCAATATCCTGGAAATTAGAAAATACAAGTCTTGCATCACTTCTTTTGATCAATAATTTAGAATGGATTTATTCTTATGATTAGTAACATTTGAAAACTATAATGAATCCCTCCATAACTTGCTAAAAGTGATTAAACAATTGACTTGTTTGGGAAAACAGTGCTGGGAGAATTACTGAACAAAAGGTTCAGGTGCTAGAATAATTATTGTACAAAAGTTTTTTCATCTCCAGAAATACAGTAGTGCATAGAGCAACATAATTACCTTTTGCTTTTCCAAGGAACTTGAGTAATTATTTTCCCCCCTTTAAAGCTCTTAGTTGAATATTCAATTATTTGGTTTAAAAATATGTCAAATGGCAACTACACAGTGGCAGTTATTATCCGCTATCAAATGTTTTGTTATAGCAAAACTTTCCACTCCTCTACCTTTTCAAAGGAATACTGTTAATTTACAGTGGTCGTTTTGTACATAAACAGTATTTTAAAAAGTTTATAAAATTCTATTCTCAACTCTTATAAAGCAACATAAAATAATTACAGAAATTATATTCAAATATCCAGTTTCCCAACACAGCATACATTATATTTTAAAAATTCAAATAATACCTAGGAATTGGAAATGGTTATTTCTATTTTAGTTATTATTAAAAACATAGCATTAATGTAATTTAAACTGCATAAATAAAAAGCACATAGAAGACAAGATTTAAAAATGTTTATAGTAGTTATTTAATGTGGAGGGACTCTGTTTATTTTCATATAATGTATGAATATGTGGATAGATATACATATATACACATATAAAATCATTATTTTAATTTCAATATACCATTAGAACAGAAAAAAACTATCAAAACAACAATCTTAAATAACCAATATTATTTTATTATTTTTAGGAAATCAATGAATTTTGACCCTTTTAGAATACAAAATCTATTGACCAAAATAGTTATTTTCTACTTGGTGCTCTGTGGTGAGCCATTACATTTTGATAGTAGTAACTAATTAGGAAGACAAGAACAAAATATGAAAGAGAATGATAGGTAAGATTTTCATCTTCCAACTGTTATTTTTGTGTTTTTATATAATATATTGTTAGGCTTTTTATAAACTGTGTGTAATACATTGAGAATTTGAATGCAAATATTATTTTTCAGATTACTTACATTCTTTTTGAAAATCTGAGATTAAAATTTTAGAAATGATGCTGTTTATTTTCAAAATGACCACTGCAAATTAACATTTTTTTTCTCAAAGTGGTAGAAAATAGGAGATAACGATACATCCATCATATTTTATTTGTAGGACTAAAGAAGCCAATGTACATAGAGCACTTAGCAGAAATCCTGGCACTGTGAAAATCATTACACTGATTTATTAATGTTATTAGTAATAGTATCAATATCAGTGTACATGTACAGCTTTTAAATTCATTTGTAAATATGAATATATAAGTAAATGATAAGAGGAACTGAGAACAATTTAGAATACTTATTGTCTTAAACTGAAATACAGAGCAGAGAAAACAATGAGAGTGTTTAACCCCTGAATTTTTGAATTGTAAATATTTATTTTATATTCCAGGAGACAGATTAAAAAAACAGTCTGTTACTATTAGCAACTTTTAAATAATAATATATATATTAAGAATTATGAATATTAATTTTTATGCACTCAGTGGTTTTATTATTAGATTTGGTTTCAACTTCCTGAAGAATATGACACTTGATTTATATGAACATATTTGTTTTTCAATTTAAACTTCATCTGCTTTTTAAATCTTATTGTAATATACAGCAATACTTTATTATTTTACATTTCTTGTAATCCTAGTAAAGCATTTCATATATGCTATTAAATGTGACCATTTTATTTGTTCTCTTCAATTTATGCTTATTAAATGCAAATATTTTGTCAGCTCAATCCTTTTTCTACTTAGTACGTACTGGGCATCTGAAATAAAAATCCATTTTTACCAGTGAATTTTAGGAGTTAATATTTTGAAAAGCTTGTCCTCATATATCAAATATTTCACAATCTTGACAAACAAACAAAAGAAGAAATAAACAAATTGGATTTTTTAAAAATTAAAATTTTTGTGTGTCAAAGGAGATTATCAGCAGAGTACATAGGCAATCCACAGAACGGGAGGGAAAATTACAAATCATGTATCTAATAAGAGATTAATATCCAGAATATATGAAGAACTGCTAAAACTCAAAAACGACAAAAACTCATTCAAAAATGGGCAGAAGATTTGAATAGGCATTTCTCCAAAAGAGATACGCAAGTGTCAATAAGCACATGAAAAGACACTCAATCACTAATCATTAGGGAAATGCCAGTATGAAATAAGGTGAGATGCTATTTTATGTCCATTAGGATGATGATTATCACACAAACATGAAATAACAAGTGTTAGTGTGAATGTGGAGAAACTGAACCCTAGTGCACTGATGGTGGGAATCTAAAATGCTACAGTCATTATGGAAGCTAATATGGCAGCCCCTCAAAACATTAAAAATAGGATTACCGTGTGATCCAATAATTCCACTTCAGGATATTTACCTGAAATAACTGAAATCAGGAACATGGAAACATATTAATACAACCATGTTCATAGCAATGCTTTTTCACAGTAGCTAAAAGGTTAAAAATAACCCAAAGTGTCCATATATGGATGATAGACAAAATATAGTGTATGTACACACACACACACACATGTGCACGCACACACACACAATGAAATATTATTTAGTCTTGGAAAGAAATTCTAACACATGCTACAACACCATTGAACCTTGAGGACCTTATGCTAAGTGAAATAAGCCAGTCACAAAATGACAAATACTGTAGATTCTACTCATTTGAGGCACTTAGATTAGTCAGATTCATAGAGAAAGACCATACAATTGTGGCTGCTAGAGGCAGGGAGGGAGGATGAGGAGTTATTATTTGATGAATATAGAGTTTCAGTTTTGCAAGAGGACAAAAGTTCTGAAGATAGAGAGTGGTAATGGTTGTACAATAATGACAGTGTACTTAATATCACTGAACTGTACACATAAAACATTATAACTAAAAGGATACATTTTGTTACATACATTTTACCATAATTTAAACAAATATGTATTTCTGCAAAAGCATAGCGTAAAAATTTGTGATTAAATTTTTGTTCCAAAATTAATCAAACAAGAAATTTTGGATGTCTAATTTGAATATGTGACTATTTGGTTGATATTACAAATGATTAAAATTTAACAAACCATTGTTCTTAAAGGTGGGTTTTATTTATTCATACAACAGAATTTCAGCAAATTTGCTGCCAGCTCTGTAAAGTGTTCAAATATAATAATTGTTTAAATTAAAACTTAATACAAGTAAAATATTTAAATTCAAATAGTTTAAAGTGTTTACATTCAAAAATTAAGGAAGAGAACCATTTATGGTTAGTAACAAACCTATAAAATATAAGAGTCAAATATGACATTGCCTGGAAACTTAATTATTGTACATTTTTATTTTACATATTCCCAATTACTTTCTTAGTCAATCTAAAGAGAATTTGGGAAAAAAAAAAAAAATCTCATCAGCCAAAGTAAATAATACTAATATATTTTTCTTTTCTCCTTTCTATTTCTTATTTCGTTTTCCTTGAGGCAGTCTCGCTCTGTGGCCCAGGCTGTAGTGCAGTGGCTCTGTCATAGCTCATCTCAGTATGGAACTCCCGGGTTCAAGAGATCCTCCTGCATCAGCCTCCAGAGTAGCTGTCACTACAGATGCGTGTCACCATGCCCAGCTAATTACTTTGTTTTTTCTTTTAAATGTGACTGTTAGAATGAAAGTTCCCAAAGTACAGGGATTTTTGTTTCCTTTATTGTTGTAAATCGAGCACCTAAAATGCTGCATGACACCAAATAATCATTCAATATTACTTTTTAAATAGATGATATTTTTTTACCTTTAAAGATGAAATTTTATTACTTTTTTTTTTTCTCTATTTTGGTTGAAGGTTATAGTTTCTTTGGAACTTTCATTAATGTTGAATCACCAACCCTTTAGCATACGAATATATGGCATTTATTTTTGACTTAGACCTATCTTCATCTTCCTTTAAAATGTATTTAGAACCACGTGTTACAAATGGGCTATTCAGAAATTGAGAAACCTTTTTGTAGAGATTACAGACTATTTCCTCGCATTTTAACTTTCCTGTCTTCAAAACATAAGACTGTGGTTCACTTATTTCTTCATCCTGGCTCAAAAAAAGTTTTATAATCAGGTATAAAATATTGCTTTTGTTTTAATAATGTGTGTGAAATATTATAGAACATGAAGCAATATGGGTCAAAGGCACCCACACTTGAGTAAGTAGAATATAAGATTAAACTGACAGTGTGGAATAAATTGTACACAACTTTTAGGCAAACACAACATATGTCCTTTACAGATGGAGAATACCAAATAGTATGAGAAAAAAAAATTAACATTCTAGTTATATAGATAAGTATGCATAAAATTAATTATAGGTATTGATGACTACTGGCATATAGATGCTGGTTTTTGGCAAAATGTTTAATCTCTGTAATTCTTAATTTTATCATCTTCAAAAATTCAATAACAGTATTTGGCTCACAGGATTTTGTAAAATTCATTTTAATTCTTAATATATAGTAACTACTAAATAGTATATCATTATTAATAAGTCCAACATCACTATATATCAAAATAATGACAATGAATGCTTTGTATATAAGAATTAAACTCTGTCATATCCTCAGTATTCAATAAGTGATTATTGAATAAATCAAATATTTCTGACCAATCAACATGAGCATGTAAAATGAGTAATTGTGTTGACACTTATTTCTTTTTAAAACTTAAAATGTGGAATTTTAAGATTTTTACGTGTCAGACCACTGTTTAAATAAAAGAGATGTGTGTGTGTGTGTGTGTGTGTGTGTGTGTGTCATTCTATCTAGTTAATATTTGAAGTAATGTTGTTGTCAGGTAAGAGTGATTCTTGTTGATTCACTAGAGCTTGATATATCTAAACATTACGGCTAAAGAATGTGGACTTTACTTATGTGATGCTCAGAATTTAAAGAAAACTTCAGCCTTCAAGCAGGAAGAATATTCCATTAAGTGAAAAGTGTAACAACGAATGGTAGTTTCATAGTTCAATAAAAAGTGAATTGGAATGCTAACATGCTGGGGTTTTCAGCCCCATGAGTTGTATTTTAGGGAAAATGTTTATATAGTTGCAACAGATAATAAATTACTTTGCCATTGAACTGCAGTTTTTACTATAAATAAAAACAGCTACCATGTTTGTGGAAAGGCTAATCACTGGGCACTTTGCCCACAGCTCAATCCTCATAATAAAACTATAAGGAGGTATTAACCCCCTAATTTCATACAAATGAGGTAACTGATGCTTACTGGAGATGACTTAACCAATATTACACAGAGAGTAAGTATAGAGAGATGAGATATTAAAATCCATCTGGCTCCACACGCTGTCTTAGCTTCTATGTCATCCTGTATGAATTTAACAGTATCATCAATATCTACTCATCAGTTATTTTGAAATGCTAATTATTCAACTAAAATACTATGCCTTAATTGACGAAGCAACATTTTACTATACAATTTCTAAACTCCAAGTTCTTTCAACAAATTCACAGATAAATCCATGTACATGATCCAGGTTTCAAGTTGTTGTCTTATGAACACTGACTCTGTCCCTCCTATCTCTGAACACTTGGCCAAGTTTATTTGTATTCCCACACTTCTCTCATATTTAAAATAGAAATTATTAGTCACCTAGAGTCCAGTATGGAGGCTCTTGCCTATAATTCCAACACTTTGGGATGCCGAGGCAGGAAGATTCCTTGAACCCAGGAGTTCAAGACCAGCTTGGGCAACATGGTGAAACACTGTCTCAACATGAAATAAAAAATTAAGAAAAACAAACAAACAAACAAACAAAAAACTAGCCAGATGTGGTGTGCACCTTTGGTCCCAGCTACTTGGGAGACCAAGGTGAGAGGATCACGAGCCCAGAAGTTCGAGGCAGTAGGAAGCCATGTTTCCATCACTGTACTCCAGCCTGGGTGACAGAACTAGATACTGTCTCAAAAAAAAAAGAAAAAAAAAAAAATCACCTAGCACATACATTGTTGAAAAAGTTAAATGTTTTAATATAAACAAAGAGCTAATACATTGCCTGATATATGAGAAATGCTCAATATAGGTTTATGACTGTTTTCCTTTATATTCTTCACTGTGACTGTGCTAAAATAATATAAAAATCCAATAATGAGATGATTGAGGCTCCCTGCATCTGGTTACCTACGTTTCATGACCACAATGAAGACCCTAAAAATAAACAATAGTTCGGACAGTTTCCCTGTGGAAGTGCCAAAAAGTGTACATTAGGGGAAAGTAAGACAAACAGAATATTTCTAAATATGTTTATAGATATTGGCTGTTAGCAACACTTTATCACTAGCTTTTGTGACTTGTATGCTTTCCTGTCACTCTAAGTTGTTCTCATTACATTATTAAAAAGAACCAGCGTTTTTGGGGGGAGTTCAGGAGTGCTATTTGAATCAAATATTTCCACATACTATATTCATTGCTTACCCAATTGAAAAGTTTAGTTTCTCCATGATTTTCTTTCAAACAAATAAGTAAGTTCTAAATCAAAAAGTTTTTCCTGTATTGCATAGATGAGAAAATGTATATATTGTAAAACTGAAGAATATAGGAAACTATTTTTTATAGTTTTATTTTATATGTTCTTTATTCTATGTAAAAAAGAGTAATCCAAATTTGAAAGAAAGTTGATGTTCATAAAAATATAGAACTAAAATGAAGTTTGTCATGAATTACCTACCATTTTGGAAATACATAATTTTTTGATAGAAATATATCATTATATTAAGAAGATAATTTTTGAGAAAAAAAGAAAAATTATTTTCTAATTATCCATACCATTTAACTGAACACTTCAATAACCGTTTGATAGTTAATTTAAAGCTACATTTTGTCTTTGGTTTTCAAGCAAAAATATTTAATAAATAATTACAATAGGCATTTAGTTAATAAAAAATTGAAGGATCTATTAACTCTGGGCTTGTGTAATAAAAAACATAAACTTCTTACTATATATTATAAACCTTTATCAAAATATGGAGGTATACTAATTTCAATTGCATTACACTATCAGTGTTTATAGGATTTGCTATTATTAGGAATTTAGAGAATAGTTTCATTAACACAATTTTAAAACTATAGTTTTTTTGGTTTTCATTCAAAAATAATGTGGAAAATGTATATATGTTGTTTTTAGCTGAAATAGAGCAACGTACTTCTTTTCCTATATCCTCTTTTTTTCTCTAATAAATGACTCAGAGTCAGCCTCAGCAAAAAGATACCAGATTTTAAAATTTATTATTGTCAATAGTATGTATGACCTTTACTTTAACTGCATCTTGGCTGTCAGTAATAATCCAAGGCTGTACTTTCAATGATAAAATGAAAAACTTTGCATATTGAATCTCCCAGTCTCCTTGAAAGTGTTTAGCTATCACAGTCATTTATTCCTTTTGTCAGAGCAAGGTCCATTATGAAAGCCCATTCGTCTTTACTTGAAGATGAAGAGTGGAGGAACTCCACTTCTGCCTTGAATCAAGTACTAACTACTTCAGGGCCCTCAGATATATCAATTCATTGAATTGCTGTAGGTCTAAGATTCTGTCACTCTTTTTGCTTGGGGCATTGGTTCTTTAAGAGTTCACTTCACCTTTATAATGCACAATTTCTGTGTCAGGTAAAATAACACTTTGTCATACAATTGGGAGTCTCTTTCTAACTGGGCTTTTTGTTTAACTCTTTTTTCAGCTTAAACTGACATGCTAGACTACTAGTAGAATTTTGTAAAAAGCTTACTTTGCTTATATAGAGTAGTAATACCTAAAGAAATACTAATACAAATTCATTTAAAATATCCTAATACATTTTATTTTTAGTGTAAACAATTTTTGATTTATTAATAATTCTTATTCTTATAAAATATATTTTTATATTATTATTTATTAATTGGCCAAAAATATAACAGTGTCTGAAAACTGCATTGGACTTATCATCACAACTAATAAGATAATGTATTAATACAGAATAAAAATAATGAATACTATGATGTACATATGATTAGTTGATATTTTTGCTCCAACCTCCAATTCAAAAAAATATCATAACTGAATAATCTGACATGCAAAATTCTGCTTCCTAAATACCTTCAGGCAAAGAACTTTATTTTGCTTTTTTACCTCTTACTCCACAGAAAAATCTGAAGTTTAGATTTTTGTCTCAGGCTTCTTTGAGATAGGAAAAAAAAAAAAAGAAAATACTTTAACATGTCAACATTCATGAACTTTACCAAGCCAGACACTTGATACTCAGAAAAGTATGAAAGAGAAGAAAAGAGATGCTCAAGTCTTTACTAAGGAAAAAGGCCTTAGGTTGTGTATATTTCCTTATGCTGCAGTAACGAATTACCAAAACCTTGTTATCTTAAAACACAGAATTTATTCTCTCATAGTTCTTGAGGCCAGAATTCCAAAATCAAGGTGTCAGAAGGACTGTGCTCTCTTAGGAGGCTCTGAGGGAGAATCTGTTTGTCACATCTCTAGCTCCTGGTGGCTGCCAGCATTCCTTAGTATCCCTTGGCTCATGGCCTCTTTACTCCAATTAGTGCCTCTGTTTTCACGTCATCTTGTCCTGTACGTGAATCTAATCTCTATCTAGTTCTCTTACAAGGACACTCGTGATAGCATTTATCCACTGGATGATCTAGGATGATCTCTTCCTGTCAAGATCTTTAATTTAATTGCATTTGTGTGTTTTTTTAATCCCCAAATAAGGTCACATTTATAGGTTCCAGGAATTAGAACATGGACGTATCTTGAAGTGTGTGTGGCATTTTTCAAATTACAATAGTCCATTTTCTGCTACTGGCATGAAAGTTAAAAGAAAAAGTCACCTCTAAATGATGTCCCTTTTAGATGGTAGCTATTATGATAAAATATTAATCCTCAAATATGACCAATCCTTTGGGGGAAAGAAGAAGTCTCGGAGAGCACTGTCAAACAATTACATTTATGCTACAGAAAAGTTAATAATGAGCTATATATCCAGAATACCAAATAATTTAAAATAATGTGGAATTTTTTCAACAATTTCCAAATACTCTCTTTGAAATATATACATTTTGGTTGATTCCAGTTGATGCAAAATATGAACTGAGGAAAATGCTATTTTTCCTTTACCTAATACTTTGTACAGGAACATTAAACAATAAACAAAAGTGAGACAGGGTATATTAACATCTGATACAATTTACTGACTAGTGTATGTCAACGTCAAAAGTAGATCAGAGATTCTTTTGAGTTATTTTAATGATGACTGAATTGATTTCTGACAAAGAAAGCACTTACATTCATTTTCCATATGTAATGACAAAGCTTTAAAAATGTGGGTTAATTTAATTAGCTGGCAGTCTTTGGTTGTACCTTTGAAAAAAGTGTTTTCTGTAATTCTTTTGTGTTCTTGAAAGAACTGAACTAACTTACTTCGATGCAAAAATCAGCAAGGAGAGCTCATCTGCTAAAATGCAAACTAGAGATGCTTTTCTATAGCTATTCTTGGGCAGATTCAAATCAGGCTTTTTGAGTCCTAGATTGGCTGCCTCAAACACCCCCTTATTTACATAAACTCTGGGCTTTTGCAGTCATCTCCATTGTGCAAAAGAGTTTTTCTGCATGCATTCTGATTAGGCTTGTGTAAAAATGCATAAATTTCTCATCCAATCAAAGGCTGACCTGGGGGAAACTGGCAGGGAGTGAGTAGAGTAGCAGATTAGTAAATTGGCTATTCCTTTTTAACTTTAGTAGTCATTTGGGTGAAATGAACCAGATCTTAAAGAGGGCAGAGGTATCGGTCTAAATAGAAGTCGAATAAAATGCCTTTGACTTGCAAAAAGATATTGTAAAAAGAAACATGCAAAAAGAATAATTGTGAATTGATAGGAGATCAACTTGGGTGTTTTTACAGAATAAAAAATTAATTAAAAAGCCCAAAGTATATGTTAATTCTTGATTGTCGATTGCAACATAATTGTTATAAATTAACTCACATGAAAAAAAAAATCATTGTAATTTATTTGCTTATTTAATTTCTATTAAACTTATAACAGAGACTGGCAAATTTGACAATGAGGGTAAGTATTGTAGATCACTTACAATTTTAGCTATTATGTGAAGTATTAGGCTAACACTTGGTAATAAATCACACTCAACAAGAAGACAAACACACCAATGCATTTCTCTGAATTATATTTCAAATAAATATGAATATTTCATGCATTTCAAACTGTGAAATGTAAAGAAGAAAGATTATATTATTTAAAATGTACAGCGGAGAATGTCACTATAATTATCATGGCAATTTAAGAAGCATTCTAAAAGTACTTTATATATAAATTCCTTTATTAGTAGAAAATGTAAATAGCATAAAACAGAGTTTTCCTTTAGTCTGATAATAAATGATGGCTCCAGAGGGTTATAATTTTATTAAATGTAAGCAAAACCTTTTAACAAAATCTTTTGAAAGGAAGAAATACTGAAGGTCAAATTGAGCATACATATAACAATTAAAGGAATAGCAATCACGGCAAATAAAAGGAGCTGGGAGAGAGACGATTAATTTTGAAGTAAATCTATAGAATATCTGAATGGAAGACTATTGAATAATATAATTATTATTAAGTGAAGCTGGTAAAAGTTCAATTATATTCAAAATTATTTTGTTGGCAATATAATAAACATATATGAGCATTTATATAGATGCATGAATAAGCCTCACTTTAAAATGTTGTTAGAACTGAGGGAAGTGTTAAAAAAAAAAAAAAAAAAAAAAAAAACAGAGCAGGGCAGTACTAAAGTACTAAAAACAGATTTAATTTAAGAACTATTGTATGGAGCAGAACACTACCAACATCAGAGGAGGATAACAAAGGTCATCACTGTGCCAACCAAAAGAAATAGAGTCCAAATGCTTTCGTCCTTTATATCTTGGCAGCGGAGTCACCAAGAAAAACACAACACAGTCAAGAACTGGATGGAGTGATACTCTTACTTAACGTCAAAGACACAGAGCGAGATCAGTTCCAATAGTATGTATTTACATCCTCTGCACCCCGAGGGCTAGCGGGTCACTAAGTCTATCCCCACCCCACTCTCAGCGTACACAGGGAAATTGGGCTATAAACAGCAGCCCTCTCTTGCTGCAATAGGACCCAATCCCATGAGTCTGAAATACTGAAAGCTGGGGCATGCCTGAGGACCAATGATGTGCACACTTGAGCAGAACAAAGACCCTGCGTGTCAAACAGGGAAAGATATTCTTACACAGGTGATAAGCCCACTCAGGTTGTGTGAGTACAGTACCAATTGGTAAGGAAGTGTACCAGGACCAAGGCCCATTCTCATGTGGCCTAGTAGGAGTCAAAAGACAGTGAATGTGATACTGCCTTTCTCAACATATTAAAATGGGAGAAAGGAGAGCTCAATATAGAACTGGGACCAGCTCCAAATACAAGGTAAAGTAGGGGTATATAGCAAAGGAGCAGTGTTGGGAACGTCAGTGGAAGGGAAATTACTAAGAGGAAACATCAAGGGTAGAGAGGATTCCTATAGACTGATCAAACAGGATTCTTTCTGAAGGCAGGCCAGGGTGACCAGACACCATCTGGGTGGATGGTGGGGGATCGTGGTTGGTTATCAAGTGTTGGGGACTCTGGCTAAAGTGACTAAACAGCATTCTTGCTAGGCTATGCATGTCTAGCAAGGACAGTATCTCGTTGAGAAGAGGGTCTAGAGGAACCTGACTAAAGTTTAGTCAATGAGCTTTTGTCAGATGTCGTCTGTACTGACATTATTTTAGCTATCTTGTGTGTATGAAGATATATACAAATTAGATTCTAAAGTTCCTCAATTTTCGAGTGGAGTCATTAAAGTACAAAGTGAGTTCTCTAAATAGTGAGGCCACATTAAAACTGGAAATACTGCAGAGGAAACAATGAAATAATAAAACTAGCTTCTCTGGAGGACTAATTGGGCCATCAGATGCTCATACATAACCTATGGCACTAATTACCTATGCTTTATATAGAAAATTCTGCCTGTGAAGTCATCAGTGGATTCTAAAGGTATTATTACAAAATATTTGGCTTGTATGAAGAAAAGTACTTGTCCTTTCCAGAAAAAAAAAAAAATAGGTAGCAGTGCAGAATACATGATGGCTTTTGTCTGTGCTACTCTGTAAGGACTTTTTTAAAGTATCTTCTTTTATCTTATATCGTTTCCTTTCTTTCTTTTTTTTTTTTTCTTTTGGAAATATTTTAAGTTGAAGGATACCAAAAAGGGATAACAAGATAACTTGATAATTAAAATATTTCATTATAAAGTGTTAGTCCCAGAATTTTTCTTCCCAAATTTCCTCTCACACATGACTTCAACCCTAAGATCTACAATTCCCATCTGATTAACCTATTATCACATTAATGTTGCTCAAAATAAATATTCAAAGAAGTAAAAATATAACAAATCCTTTTTCTTCCTATTCACCATTCTGCTTTCCTTTCTTTCCCAGTAAAAGGACAGTATTGCAGTAAACCAAGACATTATTTTCCATGAATATTGTCCTTGAGTAATCATTTTCTACTATCCTTTTAACCCAATAATTATTCGCTTCTATTCAAGCTTTCACTAAATTAACAGTCATTAGGGACCTTCCTTACATTAGCTTCTGTTACCAACTGCTGTGTTATTCCACTGCAGAAGTATTTAACACAGTTGTCTAATCTCTCTTCCTGAAACTCTAAGTTTTGTATTTTGTTGAAAACAACTCTTCTCCTGCTTTACTGACTATATCTATTAATTCTGCTTTGTGGGCTACCATGTTTTCTCTGTGTTTAAGTATTACCAATTGTCCTAACAGTCTGGAATCTTTCCTCTGCCGAATCTAGATTTACTACCTGGATAATCAAAGCTGTTGCTATAGCTTTAGCAAATACCCATGACAACTCCAGCTTCATCTGATGAGTGGAAAACTTGAATCATTATTTGATGTGCCAAACTCACACAGGTAACTGTGGAGGTGGAATATCCTATGGCGGTTTCTCACCTCATTTACTAATGTAGATGACATTTATCATTTTGTTTATTATTTTATTTTTAGCCAACTAACACCTAAAAACACTTGTGGTTTGAATGGAACACCCTTGACGTTTTCCTGCATGGCAAGCAGGATTTTGTCTTCTAGAAAAAAAAACAAGAAACCTCTCCCTGATGCCAGGCAGCCAAGAGAAAACACATGATTTCAGTCTGGTAGTTACTTAGCTCCCCTCTGAGATTTGAATCCATAGGAAATAACAAGGAAATTCCGGCAAAAAAAATTTTTTTTTAAATGTAATGGTGGTGGAGGCTGTGACAGTGCCAAGAGGCCAGCAGCAGTCATGCCACAGTGGTACCCAACTGATGCTCTTCCTGTATGGCATGATCTTGTGTGATTTCTCTATCTAACCTTCCACTGCTTCTGCCAGTTTTCTTTATCTAGTTCTGTAGACCTCATTTGTTTTCTAAGCTACTCCATGACTTTCCAATAATCTCATTTGTTCTCTGCTTAAAAAGTAGATATTGTTTGGGAAAGAAAAAAACAAACACACCAGATTGATGGTATCCCAGAATGGGCCTCCTAGGCTGGCCAAACACAGGGCATTCTACTTCTTCACTGTGTATTATTGTAGCAACTTGCACTTTTACCTGGTCACTCACACTAGAAACATGAGTAGTATCTCTGCTCTTTCCTCTCTACATTTAATTTATTCCTGTGTCTTATTAATTCCATAAATCTTATTTATATTTTATGTCCAACTCTTCCTTTGCAGCCTAATTGCCCATATCTTATTTAAGGCCTCAATAACATTTCAAATAGAATGTTGCAGAACTTGTAACTATGTAACTTGTTTCCCTCACCCCAAATACTTACTGTATTAATGTGAGAGAAATATTAATATGAATAACAAAAGTATTTTAACAATACAAATCTCATGATGCCAGTCACCATCTCTCCATAGACTGTGAATGTCAACTCATTGCTTTTTGAATAAAAAATTAATATTTCAGAATATTATAAAAGCCCTTTTATAATGTAGATGCATTTCCTTACTTCTATTATCTTGTTTCTCACTACAGTTGTAAATTCTAGTAATTTAAATTATTTACCATTTTCATATCATGTGTGTGTGTTTTCTCTCATCACATAATGTAATTCTATTTATTTTTAATGCTTACTTTCAATCTCACCTGTAAAACCTATTTTCATCAGTTCTAGTTGGCACATTTCCTCTTACATGACCTACTTCCTATAAATATTGTGTTCCATTATACCTTACCCCAACTCAATTATGATTATCATAATATTCCTGTTTTTTTTGAGAAATGCTGATCTTGTTTATCCTGTGTGAACCATTAAGTAAAATAATTCTACTTATATTCAAATTTACAAATTACAGAATAGCAAATGACATAAAGCAGTTGCTCAACAAACATCCTTCCAATGAGTGAATAAATATATAATATCTTGAAATAAACATGATACTGAAGATGAGCCAGAGGAACAGCCTAATCAATAACTTAAGCAGAGAAGCAAAAACCAAAAGATATTGAGAAAAAATGGCCCATAGAGTAGTAAGAAATTCATGAATTTGATATCACAAAAGACAAAAAACAAAAAACAAAAACAAAAACAACAACAAGTTACAAAAACATAAATTCAGTCTTAGTTGTTGGAAGGTGGTATCTGACCAACCTTGATAAAAAGTCATGTTTTTTTGACATATACAATAAATTATTGTTAACTATAGTCATCCTATTTGCTCCTGAACACTGGATCTTATTCCTCTTATCTAACTGTATTTTGTACCCATGAACCAGCACTTCTTTATCCCCGCAATCCCTATGAGCCTTTCCAGCCTCTGGTAACTGCCATTCTAGTCACTACCTCCATTATATTTTATGTAACTTTTAGCACCCATATACAAGTAAGCAAGAACAGTAGATGTTTGTCTTTCTGTGCCTGGCTTATTTCACTTAAAATAATAACTTTCAGTTCCATCATGTTGCTGCAAATGACAAGATCTTATATTTTTTTATGGCAAAATAATAAAATAGATTTGGAATGCTACCAATACAAAGAAATAGCAAATGTGTGAGGTGATGGAAATCCCAATTACTCAGATTTGATCATTATATAATTTATGTTTGTATTAAAGCACTACATGTAGTTTGATATATACTAGCCTTACGTATCGATAATATTAAAAATTAAAAGTGACCAAGTTTGTGAAGTGTTGAGGATGAAAGCACTTTCAGAGTGAATAGAATAGGAAGCAGGGAGGTAAAGAATTAGAGAAAATAAATAGAAACTCAATTGGAAAATTCTATTAGAAAGATCAGGGAAGTAGGGTACTAGCCAGTGACAAACAGGCATAAAAGTGAGGATTTAGTGAACTGTCTATGCTTGGTATTGGAGTGGTATATAATTAAATTTCATATTGTTTTATTTCTGTTAAGCCATTGTCAATATTAAGTGAATACCCACTGAGCTTTCTTGAAATGACTATTATTAATGGAAAAATTGAGGCTTTGAATTCAAATGTTTGTTAAACTTTCATCTTGTTATTTTCTTTATATTCATTTCATTATATTAAATTCAGTTTGAAACTGGGTTCTGTCTTCCTTCTTAAAAATATCCATCTAAACAAAGACTTAATGATTATTAATTATGTTTTCCTTATACAACATTGTCAAGCTGATGTCAAGGATAAATTTCTGTAAAAGACTTTTCTGAATTGACTTGATACTAGTAATCAATTAGGTAAAAATTTTTCTACTAGATATTTTTCACTTCCATATACTGACATCTTACCCATATTTTCTACCTTATCACATTATTTTCTAGAAATTCTCTTCACAAATAAAGCAACTGTTAAAAAGGAGAAAGTTACAACATTATTTTAAAGAAGCAAATCTCTCTGAATGATATTGTGAGGTACTTTGTTTTTATTTCCTAAATGTTTACAGTGTGTTTTTTATACTGAGATTTCCAGCTATCATTTTGTGTCTTCTGGATATATTGTATTCAGATTTATCTTAAATAATTTAATGTATTTACCCCTTTCAAATCATAAAAAATACGCTCCTCAACCAAAATGGAATTAAATTAGAAATCAGTAATAGAAACAAACTTGTGTGTGTATTCAAAATTTGGAAATTTATAAACACATAAAAAACTTTGTTTCTATTGCTGATTTCTAAATAAATAAATTTGGAAATTTATAAACATATGAAAATGAATACACTCATGAAGAATCCGTGCTTCAAAGAAGAAACATTAAGATAAGCAACAGGATAGTTTGAAATGAATGAAAATGAATACCAAAACATGAAATTCAGGTAAAAGAGTGCGCAGCAGGAAACGTATTGCTGCAAATGCCTGTGTAAAATAAATAATATCTCACATCAATAACTTAACTTTCCACATTAAGAAATAAGTACCAGAAGAGCAAACTAAACCCAAAGCAAACAGAAGGAAGACAATAATAAAGATTAGAGGAGCAGAATAAAGAAAAATATAACATAGAAAACTTATAGAGATAATCAATAAAACAAAAGTGTTTTTTTGAAAGACCAACAATACTGACAATTAGGTATATTGACAAAGAAAAAGGAACAGAAGCCTCAAATTACTGACGACAGAAATAAAAGAGGTAATATCTATACCAAATTTTCAGAAATAAGAATTGAAAGAAAATTATATAAACAACTGCTTGCTAACAATTTAGGCAACCTATATGAAATTTAAAATTTTCTAGAAAGGCACAAATTATTAAAAGTGAGGAAAACATAAATTGACAATTTGAATAAACCTATAATATACAAAGAGCTTAAGATAGTAATTAAAAAAACAAAAACAAAAACAAACGAACAAAAAAAAACTTTACACAAAGGAAAGCTCAGGTTCAGACTCCATCACTAGTCATACTACAAATTCTTCACAAACCCTTCTATAATCCTCAACTCATTCTATGAAGTCACTATTATCCTCATACTAAAACCAGACAAAAATACCACACGAAAGAAAAAAAAGTATAGATCAGTATCTGCAATGAACATGGATATAAAAATTTTCAAAACAAAGACAAAACTAGCAAGTGAATCTCAGCAACACATAAAGAGAATTATAAACCGTGGCCAAGTAAAATTTATCCCAGAAATGTAAGTTGATTTAACATATAAAAATCAATTGATATAATATGCCACGTTAACAGAATAAATGGTAAAAACTTTATGATTATTTCATTAGATGTAGGAAAAAATTTGACAAAATTCATCACCTTTCATTATAGAAATGTTTAACCAACAAGCAATGGGAGTGAACTTTTTCAACCTGAAAGAATATCTGCAAAAACCTACAGATAACATTGTAAATAATGGTGAAAGACTTTAAGCTAAGATGGGGGGAAATAAGCTGAACTCTGGCCTCTTCTATTTACCATTGTACTGAATGCCCTAACTTGGGAAGTTAATCAAGAAAAAGACATAAACATCTTTCCTATTGGGCAGGAAGAAGTAAACCTGTATCTTTTTACATGTGATACAGTATTATTTCAATAAAATTGTAAGACACCCACTACAAACTACTAAAACTCGTGAATAAGTTCTCTAAGTTTGCAGGATGCAAAATCACCAAAAAAAAAAAATTAAGAAAACAGTCTTTTTAGAGTAGCATAGAAAAAGAATAAATACACAGAGATGCAAGAGTTGCACAGAGAAAGGCATAAAACACTATTTATAGGAGTTAAAGTTTTAAATGAATAGAAACATCTAAAATCCATTGATTGGGAGTCTTGCTGCTTTTAAAATTGTGATATTGCCCCAATTAACGTACATATTCAACACAATCTTTTTCAAAATCTCAGCTGCCTTTTTTAAAAAAATTATGTGATTCTAAAATTCATATGGAACTACAAGGCAACAGATTAGCCAAAACAATTTGGAGGACTCATACTTTCTGATTATAAAACTTACTACAATCCTGAAGAACTCAAAACAGTGTGGCACTTGCACAAGAATAGACACATAGATCAAAATAAAAAAATCCAGAGTCCAGAAAAAATTACAATCCATTGATATTGAGCATGGCACTAAAACAATTTAATGGGGGCAAGAATAGCACTTTTAATAAATATTGCTCTGGACAACTGTAGATCCACATGCCAAAGAATAATGGTGGACCTCCACCACACAGATACAAAAAAATAACTCTAAATGGATCATAGACCTAAAGGTACGAGCTAACATTATAAAACTTACAGAAGAAAACATTGAGTAGATTATTGTGATCTTCTGTAAAGCAATGATTTCTTAGATATAATACCAAAAGCAAAAGTGGCAAAAATAAAATAGATCCACTAGCTTACATCCTAATAAAAAAAAAATTTGTGTCACAAATGATATTGTCAAAAAGCAAGAAAGATAACCAGCAGAATACGATAAATATTTGTAAATTGTGTATCTGGTAGGGACCCAGTACACAGAACACATAAAGAACTTAAACTACTCAATAATAAGTAGATAGGTAGCTCAATTATTTAAAAATGGGCAAAGAATGTGAAGCGATATTTTTCAAAAAAAAAAGATCTACAAATGGACAAAAAGTACGTAAAAAGATGTTCAACAGTATTAGTCATTGGGGAAATGCAAATCAAAACCACAATAAGGTATTACTTCACATCCACTATGATTGCCATAATCATAAACCAAATAATAAAGTTGGTTAGAGTGTGGAGAAATGGAAGACCGCATGCATTGTTTCCGGGAATGTGAAATCATGCACCACTTTGGAAAACAATTTGGCATTTCCTCACCATTTTAACATACGTACATATGACTCAGCAATTTCATGTCTACCTATATATCTAAGAGAAAAGAAAACATAGGTCCACATAAAATCTTGTACATAAATGTTCATAGTATCATTACATATAATTGCAAAAAAAGTAGAAATAACTCAAATGTTCATCAGCTGATGAACAGATAAACATAACATGGCATACCTATACAGTGAAATATAATTTGGCTGTGGACCATCCCATTACTGGGTATATACCCAAAGGATTATAAATCATGCTGCTATAAAGACACATGCACACGTATGTTTATTGCAGCACTATTCACAATAACAAAGACTTGGAATCAACCCAAATGTCCATCAGTGACAGACTGGATTAAGAAAATGTGGCACATATACACCATGGAATACTCTGCAGCCATAAAAAAGGATGAGTTTGTGTCCTTTGTAGGGACATGGATGCAGCTGGAAACCATCATTCTTAGAAAACTATCACAAGAACAGAAAACCAAACACCACATGTTCTCACTCATAGGTGGGAACTGAACAATGAGATCACTTGGACTCGGGAAGGGGAACATCACACACCGGGGCCTATCATGGGGAGAGGGGAGGGGGGAGGGATTGCATTGGGAGTTATACCTGATGTAAATGACAGGTTGATGGGTGCTGACGAGTTGGTGGGTGCAGCACGCCAACATGGCACAAGTATACATATGTAACAAACCTGCACGTTATGCACATGTACCCTAGAACTTAATGTATAATAATAATATATATATATAAAGAAAAAGAAAAAAAAAGAAATATCATTTGGCTGTGGAAAGACATGAAGTCCTGACATATGCCAACACATGGATGAACCTTGAAAGCTTTCTTCGTGGTGAAAGAAGTCAAACATAAATAATCACATATTGTAGGGCTCCATTTGCGTGAAATACCCATGATAGGCAAATGTATTGAGACAGAAAATAGCTTAGTGATAGTCTAGGGCAGGGTGGATGTGTGGTGATTACTACTATTGAGTTTGAGGCTTCTTTTGGTGGCTAGTAGAAAAATATTCTAAAATTTGATTGTGTTGATGGTTGATCAACTCTGTGAATGTACAATAAAAATATTAAACTTTACCTCATAAATGTAGAAATTTTGAAATTTAACTAAATATAAATAATGCTATTAAAAATAAAAAGCTGCAGTTTAAGAAAATATCAACTCATTTTTTTTCTTTTCCATGTTTTTCATCAGCGATTTTTACTATGTTACCATTTTCAAATTTATAATTGGCAGAAAATCAGAAGACAGATTATTCCCCATGATAGGCTCCTATCCTTTGAATAATTTTGCATGCTAAGGATGAATTTCATTTTTCCACTTGTTCATGAATTCAAAACCTTATAAATAACTTCTTTTGTGAAAATTGTAAGCTCATTTTTTCCAGTGCATTTTTTATCCCTATGGTTACCTTGTGCGCGTATCTTCTGCCTTTTAATATTATTACTATTTTTTAAAAATACTGGTGGCCAAACCTATGATAACATTTTGCTCACTCACTCTTCTCTAACACATTTAGCTTTGTAGATTTATTTATATATTTTCCCATGTGTATGCAGATTATAGTTGAAAATTTAGATCAAATAATTTTCTCCATAATATATTTCTTGGTCTTCATTTTCCTTTATAATCTTCTTATTAAAGGATTTATTTTCTCATCATTGTTATAGTGGCTAAAACCACAAACATATATAAAATTCAGATGAAATCTATGAACAAAGGAAAGTAAACCCCCAAAACAAATACAAGATCTCAAGGAGATCTATTTTATGTTTTTTCTCTCCCTTAGCTTAAAAGAGCCTAAGACTGCCAAGAGTTGTAAATAATAATTAAATACATAAATAACATAAAAAGAAAGCAAGACAAATAACAAATAAAAAATTGAACTGGAGATAATCAGGTGATATTTAATAATAAAAATCCTATGCACTTACTAGAGTTGAAAACCATATATCCAATTTTATGGTCTAAAATTAGTATATTTCTAGGCAAACGTACTAATCTTACAAAGTTATTTTTTATGTTTACATGGTTCCTAAGTTAAAAGCAAATCATTTATGAGAAGTACCATGATTCCTAATATGTAAAAAAATAAAATAAAATTGAAACACATACTTGATGTATTAATTCAATAAATCTTTATAGATTACCTTTATGTATCAAGAATATGTCTAGATACCTGGGATACATCAGTGAACAAAGGAGGAAAAGGATTCCTACTTTTGTGAAACTTACACATTACCATGTAATATAGACAATAAAAGTAAACTTAATACGTTATATGGTATGCTAAAGGAGGTAAATGCTGTGAGAAGTAGTAAAAGTAAAGTAAGGTAAATGGGACGGGAATAGCAGGATGTATTTAAATAGAGTGTTTAGGAAAGCTTCATTGAGAAGGTATCATTTGAACAAAGACTGAAAGCAAGGCAGGGATAGTCAACTGCAGGAATAGTCTATAGTAGTTCTCCCGGATCCATGATTTTGCTTTCCACAGTATCAGTTATCTGTGGTCAACCAGGGTCTGAAAATATTAAATTGAAAATCTCAGAAATAAATAATCCATAAATTTTAAATTTCATTCTGTTCTGAGTAGCATGATGAAATGTTATGCTGTTTCACTGTGTCCCGCCTGGGATTTGAATCAACCCTGTGTTCAGCAAGCCTTGTTGTAGATGCTACCCATCTGTTAGTAGCTATCTTGGATTGACTGTCTTTACTGTCACAGTACTACAGTGCTTGTGCTCGAGTAATCCTTATTTTACCTAATAATACTTTACTAACAGTAACTTAGTTATTAGATATTATCATTAATTTCTTATTGTGTCCAGTTTATAATTAAACATTACCATAGGTATATTCAGGAAAAACAGCATATATAGAGTCTGGTACTATCTGTGGTTTCTGGTATCCACTGGGGGCTGTGGAACATGTCTCCTGTGCAAAAGGGGGTCTTCTGTACAAAGAAAAGGAAACAGCCAGTGAAAAGGGGGATAAGGCTAGTAAGTAACTATAGTATTTGAGGAACCACCAGGAAGCCACTATTTCTGGAACCACCTAAGAAAGAGGAAAAGTAGTAGGAGATGTGATTAGAAAAAGAAATAATAAAACTAGGGAATAGGGACTTTTTAGCTTTTAAAAGAAATTAGACTTACTCTAAGTGAAATGGGCAAGATTTGAACAGAGGAGTGACACAATATAACCAAACTTTTAAGTATTTTTCTGGCTATTCTGTTGAGAGTAAAACAAAGTCATTAAGGAGGCTGCTAGAATGATCCAGGTGAGTAATTGTTATGACTTGGGTTGTGGGTAGTGGAGAAGGTCCTACCCCAAGGAGGTGGATTTATTACATATTGGGTGTGTGTTCACATTTCAATACATAAATGTAGCATATATATGTATATTTTAAATGTATAAAAGAATATAATATAAGGATATTGGATATAATTTAACAAGCAAATGACAAGATAGCCTAAGAACATCACCGGTATACATAGACTTTTTTTTAATAAATTGACTTTCGATCATTAAAAAATGTAAAATCATAATTATAATAGTCTTATATGACTTACAAGAGATCAAACCCTTGGACATCCAGTAGTAATAAGAACTCTTAGCCACCTTTGGGACAAGATGGCTAACTAGAAGCAACTAGCGTGTGCTGCTGTCATAGAGAGAAATTCAAGGGGCAAGTAACCAGAGCACCTTTAACTGAAACACCCAGGTACATGCATTGGGATTCATCAAGAAAGCAACTTAACCCATGGAGAATGGAGAAAAGGAAGGCAGGACAACTTCCTAGCTGAGAGTGACATGGAGCCTGGGAAGCCTCTCCTGCCCAGGGAAGCAATTGGTGAGTGAGTGAGAGGCCTCAGATACCCACACTTTTCCCATGGATCTTTGCAACCCATGAGTCAGGAGATACCCTCATGAACCCACTACACATGGGCCTTCAATCTGAGATGCAGAGCTGCAGGGAGTCCCAGCAGAGCAGTTGCTCAGGCACACATGGAGCCCTGAGAACTTTAGATACCAGCTTCCTGGCAAAAGCAGCTAAACTCTGGCAAAGTAGGAGGTCAGACCCTTTCCATACCCTTAGGAAAGGGGCTGAACAGCAATGGTCTGCAGGCACCACTTCCAAGGCACTTCGCAGGATAAGACCCACTGGCTTGGAACTCCAGCCAGTCACAAGTAGCACTGTTAGACCTCCCTGAGACAGAGCTCTCACAGGGAAAGGTGAACTGCCATCCTTGCTGTTTCACAGTCTTAGCCATTAACGTCTTTGGGCTCTGGGGAATCCAAGGTGACTAGAGACTGGGGCAGTGACTTGGCACAGGGTAGCAGCTCTGTTAAGAGGTGGCCAGACTGCTTGGTCACGTGGGTCCCAAATCCTGTTTCTCTTCATTTGGCAGAATCTCACAGACCGGAGTCTACAACCATCCCCACCAGTGTTTTCCAGCTAGCAGCATTTCCAAACCTTTCTGAGACAGAGCTTCCAAAGAAAGACACAGGCCACCATCTTTGTTGTTTCACAGCCTCAGCCATAGTTGCCGTTGGACTTTGGAGAGTCCAAGGTGACTAGGGGCTGGAGTGGAGCCCCCAACATAGCACAGCTGCTCTATATAAAAGCACCAGACTACTTTTTTATTCAGGTCCCCAATACCATTTTTACTCATTTTTACTCACTGGGCAGGACCTCTCGACCAGGGTCCCCGGCCATGGCCCCCAGTCACCCTCCATTGTGTTTGGGCTGGCAACAGGTTCATACCTCCCTGAAATGAATCTCCCAGAAGGAGGTACATGCCTCCATTTTTGCTGTTTTGCAGCCTTCACCATTGATACTTTCTGGTACTGAAAAATCTGAGGTGACTAGGCACTGGAGTGGAACCCCAGTATAATGCAGGAGTCCTGTGAAAAAGTGGCCAGACTGTTTGTTACATGGATCACCAATCCCGTATCTTCTCACTGAGCAGGCCTTCCCAGCCTGGGTCACCAGACACCCACCACTAGGACTATTGGGTCAGTAGCAGCTCTGCAACTCCCTGTGAGACCTCCTAGTGGAAGGGGTGGGTTGGTATCATTGCTGTCTTGCAACCCTCTCTCTTGCTGTCTCCAGGCCCTGATAAGTCCACAGGATAAGAGGATTGTCTGGACCCCCAGCACAGAGCACCCACCTCATGGAAAACTCTCAATAAACTAAGCATTGAAAGAACATACTTCAAAATAATAAGAGCCGTCTATGACAAATCCACAGCCAACATCACACTGAATGGGCAAAAGATGGAAGCCGTTCCCTGGAAAACTAGCAAATGGTAAAAAATACCAAATCTCACCACTCCTATTTAACTTAATATTGGAAATCCTGGCCAGAGCAATCAGGCCAGAATTTGACTGTACTGCCCAAAGCAATTTATAATTCAATGCCATTCCTATCAAACTACCAACGACATTCTTTGCAGAACTAGAAAAAACAATTTTAAAATTCATATGGAACCACAAAAGAGCCTGAATAGCCAAAGCAATCCTAAGCAAAAAGAACAAAGAGGCATCACGCTACCTGACTTCAAACTATACCACAAGACTACAGTAACCAAAACAGTATGGTACTGGTACAAAAACAGGCACATAGACCAATGGAATGGAATAGAACTCCCAGAAATAAGGTCATGCATACAACCATCTGATCTTAGGCAAAGCTGACAAAAACAAGCAATGGGGAAAAGAGTCCTTATTCAATAAATGGTGGTGGGATAACTACTAGTCATATGCAGAAGAGTTAAACTGGACCTCTTCCTCACACCATACACAAAAATCAGTTCAAGATGGATTAAATACTTACATGTAAAACCCAAAACTATAAAGACTCTGGAAGACAGCCTATACAATACTATTCTGGACATAGGAAGTGGCAATGATTTCATGACAAGGACCCCAAAAGCAGTTACAACAAAAGCAAAAATTGACAAATGGGATCTAATTATTCTTAAGAGCTTCTGCACAGCAAAAGAAACTATTGTCAGAGTGAACAGACAACCTACAGAATGGGAGAAGATATTTGCAAACTGTGCCTCTGACAAAGGTCTAATATCCAGCATCTATAAGGAACTTAAACAAATTTGCAAAACAAACAAACAAACAAAATGTTACAAAGTTGGCAAAGAACATAAACAGACATTTCAAAAGAATATATACGTATGCAGCAAACAGAAAAAAACTTCAACATCACGGATTATTAGATAAATGCAAATGAAAACCACAATGAGACGATCTCACACCAGTCAGAATGACTATTATTAAAAAGTCAAAAGGCAACAAGTGCTTGCTAGATTGTGGAGAAAAGTGAATACTTATACACTGAGAGTGGGATGTAAATTAGTTCAGTCATTGTGGAAAGCAGTGTGGAGATTCCTCAAAGAACTAAAAAGAGAACTGCCATTCAACCCAACAATCCCATTACTGGGTGTATATCCAAAGGAATATAAGTCATCCTACCATTATGACAATGATACATGCATGTGTATGTTCATTGCAGCACTGTTCACAATAGCAAAGATATGGAATCAACCTAAATGCCCATCAATGGCAAAGTGGTTTAAAAAATGTGACACATATACACTACAGAATACTATGCAACTATAAAAAAGAATATCATATCCTTTGCACAATATGGGTAGAACTGGAGGTCATCGTACTTAGCAAACTAATGCAAGGACAGAGAAACAAATACTGCATGTTCTCACTTATTAGTGGGAGCTAAATGATGAGAACACACATACACAAAGAGAAGAACAATAGACATTGGGGGTTACTTGAGGTGGAGTCTGGGATGAGGTAGAGAAACAGAAAAAAAATTACTCTCGGGTACTTGGCTTAGTACTTGGGTGATGAAATAATCTGTAAAACAAACCTCTGTGACACAGTTTACATAGATATAACACACTGGCATATGTATCCTTGAAATTAAAGATTAAAAATCAACTGTTAGCAATGTTGTAGTACTAAGATTCAGTAGTAACTGTAGCAATTATTTTGCTACGTATAGGACATAGACATAGTCATATACATACACTTAGACATAGGCGTAGACATACACTTTACACTTAGACACAGATATAAACATATACTTGCTCTCTCACTAACATACAATGTATATTACTTATAGCCTTATCATTCAATACCATCATCTTGTGTTGAACAAAGTCTCCAAAGCCTCAAACAAAACCTTCATAATTGGTGAGTCAAAAGATATAGATTGCCTATACCATCCTTTCATTGAAGTGTACTACTGCATTCTCTCACTAAAGTACTATTCTAGGAAATCATATGACCCAGATTTTTTCAGTATTTCTTACTGACTCCGGGGTGGGCACATTAACCAATCTAACCTTACTGATCCTCTTTGTAATTTGAATGAAATGCATAGGGTTAGATAGACAGTGACAGTTACTGGATCTTAGTTCGTTTTGAGTCAAGGTCAGACCTGGACTAGAGATAACAAAACCCAATTTGCTATCATGAGAGAGTAAGAACTAGAAGCTTTAAAGGATGAAAGGTGTGTGTGCCTGTGTGTGTGTGTGTGTGTGTGTGTGTGAGAGAGAGAGAGAGAGAAGTTTAATAGACAAAATAGACTCAAATTGTTATTAAGTGATCCTATGATGGATCATCCTCCTTTATTGAAATCATTTAAGTGCACTTTTGTACATTGCAATTTAGTTATCCCTAGTTTAGATGCTATATTAAAGCAATGTTTTCTAAATTTCAGGAATGTTCTTTTTCTTCTTCTCTTTACCCTGTCAAAAGAATTCAAATACTACAACATTTTATGTTCTTTTTCTTCAATGCTTTTGACCATTCAAGGTTCATTTCAATATCAACTTTGAGTTTAAATTTAAATATGTATGTTCTTAAGGTATGTTTATGTTATTTAAGCAGTTTAATGAGTGTATTTATAGTGATCATTTTATATTAAAAGAATTCTCTTTTACTAGTATTTTTTCAGCATGCAGCTTTAGTAAGACTTTTCTCAACTTGCTGCTCTCATAATATATATTTTTTTGCTTCTGTCTTGACCCTTTTGAAATAACATAGTCATGTTTACTGCTTTCAAATCCTCTAGAATCTCTCCCAAGTCTAGTGAACTTTAAAAAATGTCAGTTAAAGGTTCACTGGTTCTCTCGTTCACTTCCTTTAAAATTCATGGATAGCCGCCATTGAGATCACTGCTCTGTCTGCTTGAAGCATAGAGCCTTTAGCAGTTTTACTTTTTATCTGTATTTGTCTTTTTCTTACAATCTTATGAAATCCGGTTTCGGATGAAAAATATTTTATCATTTTATTCTGAGTGCAAATTTAAATAAATATTTTTATTATGTATAACTAAAATGATAATGACATAATTTTGTTGTGGAAAATAATTTCTGATATATTGAAATTAAAATCAGAGAAAATAGGTGTAGTTAAAACTAATGGTTATGTAAGTGTTTTCTTAAAGCTGTTTTAAATACCTTATTAAAACTTATGCTTATATAGAAAGATTCAAGGACATTAAAAACCTATTATCTTATTTCTTAGAAATAACATGCAAAGCATTACTGTATACCTGACAATTTTGTTCTGTGATTAACAGAGTTCAGTGAAGCAATGTGTATACATATATATGTAATATATGTATGCTCATTGCTCTAAAAAAGAGAGCTGTCTTAAAATGGCATTTCTATTATTCAAACTTCATACATCAAGTCATGGTAAGTTTAACTAACCAAATTCATAGGTATATACAGAGAACTATGTTGAGCTGATATTTTAATAAAGAAGCTATAGGTATATATAGCAAAATAAGCTGAGCAATTTTCTAAATAAAATTTTAACACTATTTTGAATTCAAGTTTATACCTTTAATAAATAGTTTTATACAGTTTAATTTTAGGTACACATTCAGAAAGTTACCCTTTGTGTAAGTAGACTGTTTGAAATTAACACATCATTTGTTTGGAATTTGGAAAATTAAATTTTAGGCAACTCTAACAGTTTATTTCCACAGATTATTGGAAATGATGCTACATTTTACAGCATATTTTATCATAGGATATTCATGGAGTAATATTGTCAAGCAATTTGTTTCATAATGTATATATTGCAAGAAATTAATGTCCATTAAACCATGTTTACATGACATGCTAAGCAGTTACCTTTTCAGGATCTAAAGCTATACTCCATCTAAAATAAGACATGCCTGAAATTTGTCAAAAGGGGGCAAAAACGTGGCTATTGATGATTGATATGCACCAGTGAAGAAGTTCTAACTGTTAGCATGCTGCACAGAAACTGGTATAACATGCCTTCGGTATATTAACATTCATATGCTCAGTTTTGTTTTGTTTTGTTTTGGCAGTTGACAAGAAGTTAATTTGCTCTAGTGAAAATCCCTCATTCCAACCTTTCTGTATAAGCAGCTCTTCCTTGCTGTTTTAATGTGGTGAGCACTATAGCCTCACAAACCTGTTATTCCAATGTAATCTGTGCTTTTGTAACGAAAGTTACTGGCTTGGTCTTATTTGCACAAGGTAATGGAAGAAAAGGACAGGGAGAGATTTGTTAAAGAACATACAATTAAAGCTAGATAGGAGGAATAAGTTCTAGTGTTCTATACCACCATTAGGATGCCTGTAGTTAACACTAGTAGACTTTCGAGTAGCTAGAAGGAGGGTATTGAATGTTCCCAACACAAAAAAATGATAAATGTTTGAGATGATAGGTATGCTAATTACCCTGAAATGATCACTATACATTACATGCATGGGAAATTCAATGTACTCAATAAATATGTACAAATATTATGTGTCAATTTAATAAAAGAGAATATGTTGGAATAGGTGTAACACTAGGAGCCTGATGAAGCCAAACAAGGGTGAACGCCTGGCCAGAATGTGACCAAAGGTTCTACTCCTGGCTTCAGTAACAGACGAAAATGGACACTGAGTTCTTCCTTCACTGCAGTCCTGCCTCAGGTGAGCTGTGCCTGTACCCTGGAACTGGGAACATTAGCTCTTCCTTTCCTCACATCTACTTCCTCAGCATTCTGCAAAGCCTTCAGCTGGAGTGAAGTTTTCCACACCATAAGACTTTTCTAAATCACTTCTTGATAGAAAACATTGCTTACATTGCCCCAGCATACCCATTCTTGACCATGACATATTATATTTGAATATACACTGATGGATTTAGTTTGCCAATATTTTTATTACATATTTTACATTCTTGTTTGAGGGGGGACTGGCCTATAATTTTTCTTTCTTTATATTAATATCTTTATCTTGTTTTGCAATTAAGTTTATACTAGCTTGCAAGTATTATGGAAACACACTTTTATTTTTAATTCTCTTGAGAAATTTTTAGCGTAAACTAAATAATCTATTTCTTGAGAAGTTATAAAAAATGTTTTCAATCTTTCCTTTTAAACCTGGGAAAATTTTAACTACTGTTTGTTTTAATGATCATAGAATAATGAAAGCTTCTTTTTTTTTTTCAAATTTCTCTTTAGTAGGTTTTCACAAATTACTCATTCTAGAATTTTTTCGTTTCCCAACTAATATTGTTTATTTGTGTCTTTTCTTATTTTTTGATTGATTTTGCAAGCTCTTTATGAATTGTATTAGCCTATCTAAAAAAGATATTCTTTTGGTGGTTTCTCTAGAATATTTCTATATTCGGATTAATTTCTATTTTCATATTTATTAGTTTCCTTTTGAAAAATTTTAGAGACTTTTTAAAACATCTTAAGTGGTACATTTAAGTATTAGCTCCACCTCTTTTTAAGGCTAAAATTTTCTAATTACTACTTTGGTTTCAGCCATCTCAATTAAATATGTAATGTTCTATAATTGTTCAATTTTTTAAAAAAGCTCCAAATTTTAATATTTTTGATGTGTCACTGAGAAGCCCTTTTAATTTCCAAATTTATATAACTTTTAAAAACCATGATTTTATTAATTTAACATACATACTAATGTTTCCAAGTTTCCTGTTAATCTTTCACAAATCTTTGCCTTTCTTTTGGTTTATTTTTAAGTTTTTCACTAAATTCACTGGCATTATCTGCTCACTTAGAAATTATTCACCTTATTACTGGGTGAAAAATAATTCTGTTTACTCCCTTACTGACTTATGTAATATTCTATCTGTTTTTTTTTCTTTTTAACCCAATGATTTATTCGTTATTTTTACCATTTTATATGGTAAGTGCTTGCTAATATTTACCTATGAAATTACTATTATTTTTTGATGACCACATTTGCTTATACTGCAGGCTTTTTCTGTTATTATTATTATTATTATTATATTTTTGAGATGGAGTCTCACTCTGTTGCCTAGGCTGGAGTGCAGTGGCATGGTCTTGGCTCACTGCAAACTCCACCTCCCAGATTCAAGAGATTCTCCTGCCTCAGACTCCTGAGTATCTGGGATTATAGGTGACTGCCACCACACCTGGCTAATATTTGTATTTTTAGTAGAGATAGGGTTTCACCATGTTTGACAGACTGGTCTTGAACTCCTGACCTCAGGTCATTTGCCTGCCTCAGCCTCCCAAAGTGCTGAGATTACAGGCATGAGCCACCACACCTGGTTAACATTAATTTAAAAAGTAAGGTGAAATTGGAGATTTTTCAGTAATGGAAGAGGGACTGGCAATGACTGTGGCCTCATTACAAAGCTGATCTTCCCCACAGAGATAGTGACTGCCTGATTTACTGCCTGATTTGTGTTTCTGAGCAATACCAGTGGTTAAAAACATTTTCCAACACATTCTCTGTTATCTTGCATTTCATTTTGAAGGTCAAAGATGGTATAGTTTCAAATGTTTATGTTGTTGCTGTTCAGCCTTCCAAAGAGGTGGGTTTACATGGGCAACTTTTATCTTGCACTTGGCTTTAATTACCATCTATATCACATAAGACTTACACGTTTGCATCTGCAAGCTGGATGGAAATCTCTTCTCTGAGAATGAGACTTGAATTCCCACTTAACCTCCCTCCCCACCACATCCACACATTAATTCTGACTCTTTTCCAATATGTTTTCTATAGTACAACCAATGCAGAACTTTCAACACACAAAACCAAACCCCACAATTCTGGTGTAAAGTATGTTAATAACTTCACACTGTTCTAAGAAGGAAAACCAAAATCCACAACATGAACTAAACAGACCTTTGTGATGGAGCCCTACCTCATTCCAACAGCCTTTTATTCTTCTCATACTCACTTTAATGTCCCTGGATTGTCTAATTCTTCAAATGACTAATGTTACCTTCTGTTGCCAGTCATTTCCTGAGACTGACCCTTCTTTGTAGACTTTTATTTTGACTGAGGACACATTTGTACTTCATTTAGATATCTGGATTCCCATCATTTCCTCACTGACATATCCTTCTGCTCCTTATTTTTGTAGATATTTTCTATTTTATTCTCACAACATCAAGTGAAGCCCTTAGCAGCTGTAGCATATGTTTTTCTGATTACATAATTAGTTTCATATGATAAGTTCAATGAGCAGGAATGTAATAGATCTGTTCCCTATTTTATCCATAATATCTATCAAAGAGAATAGTGTCTACTCATCCTCACTTAATATTATGAATATATTAAATAGTAACCAACCAGATTAGACTTTCATCTTGTTGTCTCTAATGTTCCCTTACAACACCTGTATTAGTCTGTTCTCACACTGCTATGAAGAAATACCCGAGACTGGGTAATTTATAAAGAAAAGAGGTTTAATTCACTCACAGTTCTGCATAGTTGGAGAGGCCTCAGGAAACTTACAATCATGGCAGAAGTCACCACTTTACAGGGTGGCAGGAGACAGAATGAAAGCCAAGCAAAGGAGGAAACCCCTTATAAAACCATCAGCTCTTATAAGACCACTCACTATCATGAGATGAACCTGGGGGAAACAGCCCCATAATTCAATTACCTCCACCTGGACCTGCCCTTTACACATAGGGATTCAAAGTGAGATTTGGGTTGGGACACAGAGCAAAACCATGTCAACATCTTTCAAATTTTACTTAATTATTGATTTGGAGCTACTTATCATAATGTTTATTTTAGAAATTAATATGCATGCCAAGAGAAACTGAATTGACAGTACAATTTGAAACATTATGGGCACTTAAAAAAAATTTGTGGATTCAATGAAGAATTGAACACTGTGTGCATATATCATGGATAGTTATGTTGAAGTACTATCAACCCTAAAGAATTCAGCCTTCAAATTTGAAATTTGTCATTATTTGTCTTTAGAGTTTATAGCACTAATGACCTTAAATAATTTGTCTATTTGTTTACGGTTACCAAGTGAAAAATATAAGAGTAACTATTAGTAGGGGTGTATATATAAATTACATCAGTACCAATGACATACTCAGCAATGGGGGGCTATAACAGTAGAGTCTTGTAGGGCCCGAAGGGACTCATCCATAGCTACACTTGCGCAAAAGTTCCAAGGTTGGTAGCTTCAATCCCCAAACCAGAGCATTAACTTTCGTTCATTTTAATTCATCAGAGTCACCTGTGCACAATTATCTAAAAGGCCCAAGAGATGTAATATTCTTTTATTTCCACAGTGAACTCTTATCTTTGCATAGGGTCTCCAGTCCTTCCTGGGAACAGGGAGATATGGTTTAAACCCTGGCTGAGTTCATTTCAGAAAGTTGAGAGGTCTGGACAAAGAATGACAGAGCTCTTTGACTCACCTCCAGGCCCACAGGGAGAACTAGGGGAGTGAAATCTTTGTCAGGATTTGTCCACAGGCTTTCTGGGGTAGTGAGGAAAAGGTGGGAGCTGGGGTGAGTAACTGCTGCTATCACTGTTGCCGTTTGTGTTTTGGGATGTTGTCAGAGACTTCTCGGGGCACTTTGAGGAGGGGGTTTATAGTGATGTGCCCTACATCGTGCCACTCTCTCTTATTAGCTTTAGTAAGATTATTTCTAGAGAAGTACTAACCAAATCTTTAAAGTTTCTTGGGGCCACTAGGCAAAGTAATCTTGAAGGCTCTAGACTCTTCTGTTTTTCTTCTGAGGTTTCAACAACTTACTGAGTGGCAGAGTTTTTATCAGTACTGGAGACCTGCTTAGAGCCCCTCAACTCCCAGGAGTCCCAACTCTATCTCCGATCCTATTGCTAGAAGCCCACAAACAGTTGTTATAGCCACTGGGAGCAGCTAGGGAGCAGTGAGGGAACTGCTTCTCTAGTTTTTTCTTTCAAATCTCTCCATTTGATCGCTAACCTGACTCACTAAGGGAGTTTAGCCAGGATTCAAGAACAAAAGACAGCCAAAGACCACCCCCCCCCACCCTTGGAACCAAAAAACATATATAAACAACCTGTTAGCATCTTCCAAGCATGCTACACTCCTGCTAGCACTTCCCAAGACTAATTGGACTGTCTGGTCAAGTGCCCCATCGGCTCCACTAGCACTTCCAGAGACTTATTGGTGAAGTACTCTGCAGGGCCCTCAGACTCTTATAAATAATCCACTTGCACGCTCCTTTAGAATGTAAGAGAGGCTCCAGTAGCACCTCTCAAAGGTGCCCTGCAGCATCTTTCAGCTTTTGGCTCTTCACAATGGCATTCTGCTTAATTGATTACCCTACTGCTGAGCCAGGTTTTCAGAAGCTCAGGTGAGCTAGAGAGAGGGCTAAACTTCCAGGTGTTGAAGTAACCAATTAAAGTCACAAGCCAAAATGGAAATAACAGTCAAGCCTGTAACCACTTGCTGTGATCATATAACCAAGATACCTACACGAGAGAAAGCATGAACTTCCCCTTGTTTCATTTTTCCATGGATGAGAAATAGTTTGTTTTACTATATCCTCTTTTAAGTTTTTCCTCAGGAAGAGAGACCCCTTGGATTCCTAAAGAGGATATTCTCTGAGTATTAACGGAGAAGTGGATCCATGATGCAAAGTATCGATTATAGTAGCAATGGAAGCGAGCCACTCACATCTCTCCTCAATACAGAAATCGCTGTTCAAATGAAAGAAGTGCAATTAGTTAACAGTCTCCAACTGTTAGTATCCTCAGGCTCTGACTCAGCTTTCTAAGGTCACACACTTCTCAATCAGGCCACAGCCAAAGACTCATTTGATAAAGGTATTAGAGTGTGGTCATTACTACGCAACCTAGGAATTCTCCATAGGCAGCCTATGATACAAATGTTAACACCAGACCACAGGGTCTGTGGAAATGATTTTGGATATGTGTTTGTAAAATTTGTGTTCAAATTTTAATGAAAGAAACATGAAGACTAGTTTGTTTTTATGTTTCTTGGAAAACCATTGAACTCTATTTCTTATTGATACACACTATATGTGTGGGTATGTTCACAGATTATTTTATAAATTGAGAAGGAAAAAAACCCTAAAAGGTTTATACTTTTAATTCTCCTAAAATATTCCTAGGACTTACATGAGCATAAAATAATGCTTCTACAATGGCCTGTAATTCAGTTTTGAATTGAAGCACATTGTAGTTGCCAGTGAAAAAGTACAAAATCACATCAAATGTATTATGCTTATTTTTGAAGCTAAAATGAGACTTGGCAATTCTATTCTTATATTTAGTAAAGGACCAATTTATTTTTTTAAAAATTATAATCATTTAATTATTGAGTAAATTAGAGTGAACTATTTTAATTAATAAATTCAGCAATCATCAATATTTTCTCATCATACTGTCAAAAGTTATTATTTAGGGAAGAATTGAAAACTTTGAATTTTCACGCAACTATTAATTCAACAACATATAAATATAACGTATTCTCACGTGCCTAAGAATTTCCATCATTTATAACAATTTTAGAAATAGTAGTTTATATATGGCTTACTCAAAACACTAACATAAAGTAATCTGCATTCTCTATTCATGGAGAAATTATCATATTTGTGAATCTACATATTTTACTATTTAACATGCTACTAGTTCTATTTGAAGTTTTTTTCCAATAACATATAGTCTAATCTTTTAAAAAGGTTAAACAAGGCAATCACCAACATTACATACCTTTATTATACAATGGTAACACATATTTTTACTCAAATCACTAATAAACCAGACAAATTCTACATGCAAACTCAGTCTATATAATGTCAAATAAAACACTTGTAAATTAATACACATAAATTAATACATATATTTATTAGGGAGAAAAGAAAAAACAGTGAAAAGGTTTGAAAATTACATATGATAAAAAATAGTTTTAAATAATGATATATACATTTGAATTTATTTAATATCATATACATATGGATTTGAGTCATAGTATTTCAAATATCCAGATAAACTTTTCTAATTATTTATAAAATTTAGAACTGAGAAACAGTCCATAAATGAGCAGGGCAAGCTGGTATTTTTATCCACAATATAAGCCATTACAATGAAGGCAGTTTTTCTGGTAAGTCACCACCAGTTTCTCCTTGGACTTCTAGAGTTTCAAGTGACCCCTCTCTCATATGCCTGCTTAGAGAAGTATGACCTTCACGGATGAAAAAAGTCATGAAAATTGTTAAAGATTAGAAGTCATTACACTTATTGTTACAAATTCTAAGCAATAAAGAAAGATTTAGAAGATAGAAACACTGGTGATACTGTTCTCTACTACTTAGAGAATATGTCTACCTCCTAAGTTTAGAAATCCAAAAGAGTTTCCAAAATATAATTATCAAGTAGCATTTTAATAAATATATTATTCACACTTAAATAGATTTATCCTATATATTTGTGATCCAAAATAATTTTATTATTCTAACAATAATCAGTATATTACTAATAATATTATTTTGGGTTACTAAACTCTGAGAGATAAATATCTAGTAAAATATAAACAAAACATTTATTATCCTGCATATTCTCATCATATTTTTCTTACAAAGTATGCCTCTTTAGAACTTAAATGGATTCAGACAAAATAGTTTGCCAATGGATTTTATGGTCAATGTTTGTCACATGTCAATGTAGGTAAGTATATATCAATAGTAGGCAACATAGTTTATAATAGAGTAACAAAATTTTTTTAATTATAGAACGCATAGGTAATCCAAATGGAATTTATATTTATTTGCACCAAAGTACACAATACATATTCAGCTTCACATATTCACTTTCACTGTGAAGGGAATTTTTTTTCCCTTGTCTTCAGAAGTCCTGTTCTATGAAAAGAATAATCTGTAAGCTCAATACAAAAAAAAAATGAGTGGCAGCGCACTGACTTTTCAAAGAATTTTCAGATGCTATGCCTATATTAGCCAAATAAAATGTTTAAAAAATAGATAAAAATGGTAAAATTGCCTCATTCATTGGTTGAATTGCCATGAAATGATCTAATTCTACTGATTTTCCTATTCTCCTGTACAGACTACCTATTGGGATTTCCTATTTGCTGTAGGCTGGACCTGATGAACATAAGCTTTCAGAGAGATTGTGACTGACAAGACATTGGAGAGGGCTCTTTAGGGGTTCAGACGGAACTTGTATCTCTCTTTTATCTTGGCTTAATAGCCTAAGGAAGTCTTTTGATGCCATTGCAGCAGCAATTGCAGCAACAGCATTATCGGCATTGCCCCAGTGGGTAGTAATGCATCAGCCAACCATTACTAGAGAAACAGGAATGTAGAAGGAGTCTCGGAATGTAGGTGCAATGGTAGTAGTTACTCTATTTCACTTTCAGGAGCAAAACACTGCAGCCATCCTTTGCTTTAGAACTTTCTGTTTTGTCAAGCATGTCAATGTTAATTCATTGACACTATTATCTAAACATTTTTTTTCTAAAATAAGTAATATAAAACTTTATTTGTGACAGAAATTTAAGACATGTGCACCTATTTGCATGTACACTTTCAGAAAGTGCTTATATTATGGAATCAGGAAGCTCCATTATTTTTTCAAATACAAAGTTACGTTTTGTTTTCTTTTATTTTGTTTTTTGCTTTGCAAAGCAGTGTCAGAAGTGCATATTCATGTTTTTCCTTTAAAATTAAATTGTGTGTGGATAAGTTTGCTAGTCTTAACTTCCTGAAACAATACTTTTATAGTGCTATATCCTGACAAAAATTACCCATATTCCTAAATCATTTCTGATCTTTTTTTTCCTTTTTTCTTTTTTTTTTTTTTTTTGAGATGGAGTCTCCTCAGCTGCCCAGGCTGGAGTGCAGTGGCCGGATCTCGGCTCACTGCAAACTCCGCCTCCCGGGTTTATGCCATTCTCCTGCCTCAGCCTCCCAAAGTGCTGAGATTACAGGCATGAGCCACCACACCTGGTTAACATTAATTTAAAAAGTAAGGTGAAATTGGAGATTTTTCAGTAATGGAAGAGGGACTGGCAATGACTGTGGCCTCATTACAAAGCTGATCTTCCCCA
>NW_012114544.1:7873878-7907654 GCF_000951035.1 Colobus angolensis palliatus | reverse complement strand
ATGGTCTCGATCTCCTGACCTCGTGATCCGCCCGTCTCGGCCTCCCAAAGTGCTGGGATTACAGGCTTGAGCCACCGCGCCCGGCCTGATCTTTGCTTTTCATATGACTCAGTAACAAATCACAACTTCTGTAGCTGAAACTCCTTCATGCTGTTTGGAAAGCCTTGCCTTAACACTTAACATTGGAGACAAAGACAATATACAGTTTAGAAGAAAAGTAACATTTAAATATTATGCATTAAGAGCATTTGTGTCTTTAAATAAAAGCTACATATTCTAATTACTCTAAATAAAGTGAGGAAACAGCCAAAACTCTTCCTAATCATGCTGTAATATTTTATGAAGAATTTTATATCCCATGTGTTGTGTTCTCATATCCTTCTGATATCAATCTGGATGTCAAACAGTTCATGAATTTAGAGTGTACCACAATATACTACCTAGATGACATCTCGTAAAACTACCTCTTATGTCACAAGGGTAAGTCAGTTCCATTATATTACACATTTACTGGTGATATCAAAATACATTGAATAATGCATATTTTTGCCTAGTGGTTTTTAGCACTTCATTGCAATGTATCGTATAATATTGCAGTATATCATTGTAATTTAGCAATATATCATATAATATTCATGAATTGCTTTCTGATTGCTTTAGTAAATAGACAATTAGTAACTAGGAACTTAGAACATCTTTTTTCTGTATAAGTAACTGTATCAAACATTGCAGAACTGCTGGTATATTTAAATATTTGTGCTTCGTTGAAATGAAAGAAAGAATGACTCCTGGCTTAAAATGGCAGCCCAGATAATTCACTCAATAAAAGTGAAGAACATATGGTCACAAATTTTATTTTTTGTGTGTTTGAATGCATTTTATTTAATCTAATTATATTACAATGGAAAAATCCACCAAACAGAACTACTTTGGCAATAGTATGTAAGAAGTCAGAAACTGCAGTAAGTCCTCAAATTATTAAATTAAACATATAAAGTATAGAGCACGTGTTGGAAATAAGTGTTTCAGAATTTCACACTTTATATATTAGAAAATATCACCACTTGAATCTGGGCAGCTTCATATTATTATTTGTCAGTAAAACATATGAATGTCCATTCCAACAAAGAGTAATGTAGTCTATGTTAATTGTGTTATATTTTCCTGCCAAGTGGGTTACAAATAAACTTCTTATTTTAAACACTTTTGTGTTTTCAGATTTGCAAATAATAGATGTAACGCTGTCAGACTAAATCGAGTTGTACAGAAAAAGTATTAAAGTAACTTACAAAGCAGAATTTAGTGTAAGAGATAGCGAATTATGGAAGTGAAAACTATGCTTCGAAGTGCATCAAAAAGGGCATCTCACTTATGTGTACTTTGAGTACCTTTGTATTGCAATACTGAAGAACAACATTCCCCTGTATCTTTTAATTAAAAATCTAGGGAGGGGATTCAAATTTGTCATATGAAAACAGAGTGCCCCTAAAAAAGCTATGTTGGGCTCTTGATAACCTACCATACATTTCATTTACAGCTCTTATACTTTGAAATTAATATATCTACATTCCTAAAAAGAAGTATCAGGCATTTTTCATTTCACTTAGCACTCCAATGTAATACTATTTGTAAATTGAACAATCTTCAACTTGACAAAGAAATCCTTCTGTTGTTGTGGATGTCAAGAGGTTCAACAACTACTCTTATGACTAGATGTGTAGAAGTACATTGTTCTTTAAGGACAGACTTATGCTTTTAATCATTTCAAGTTTATGCAGTGCTGGAATCTACTACTGAGTAAGTATGCTTATATAAATACAATATTTAATACAAATTTGGGTTGAGTCAACCCCAGATAATGTTGTAGCATTTTTATTGTTGCTGTGTATATTATATGACATCTCTGACCTAGGACGTCTAACTTACTATAATTTAGCAATAGATATTAAACATCTCCAAATAACTTCGTTTTTATACATCTATGGAACTATGTATGGAGGTACTTTTTGAAGAATTATTATCACTAATGCATCAGCTCTTAAAATTACTGTATTTTAACACAGTAACTTACTGTATTACTACTTGTCCTATTGAATCAGGATATTTCTCTATAAATGGCATTTTGTAGATAATGTATTAGTAAACAGAAACATATTTAGAACAAAAATTTTGGTTTGAACAAAACAAGTTGTGATAGTACCTACTGTCATGGGGTAATTCACAGTAATTTTTTCTCTTAATTTTGAAGAAACTAAATTTTATATTAATTGTGGGACTGAAATAATTTCTGTGCAAAAATAAATTACTACTTGTCAAAGACACTAAATAATATCAATTACTATAAACTATTCACTATATACACTAGGCTAGTGTATATACTAGTATGATATAAAGGCAAAGACTCTTCAAATGTGATTAGGGTAATAGACTATTTATACTTGAAAAGTATCTGTATATTAGTTCAGAATGACTAATGGCAAAATATGTTTTAGAGAGAAACAATGCTAATTTATATATAAGGATGAAAAGGTATATCGGGGTGTCCAATATTTTGGCTTCCCTGAGCCACACTGGAAAAAGAAGGATTGTCTTGCCCACACATAAAAATATACTAACACTGACGATAGCTGATGAATTTTTAAAGAATCACAAAGGCTGGGCGTGGTGGCTCACGCCTGTAATCCCAGCACTTTGGGAGGCCGAGGTGGGTGGTTCACGAGGTCAGGAGATCGAGACCATCCTGGCCAACATAGTGAAACCCCGTCTCTACTAACGGTACAAAAAACTGAACTGGGCGTGGTGTCACACACCTATAGTCCCAGCTACTCAGGAGGCTGACGCAAGAGAATGGCTTGAACCCGGGATGTGGAAATTTCAATGAGCTGAGATCATGCCACTGCACTCCAGAGTAGCAACAGAGCAAGACTCCATCAAAACAAACAAACAAAAGAAAACAATCACAAAAAAATCTAATGTTTTAAGAAAGTTTGCAAAATTTGTGTTGGTCTCATTCAAAGCCATCCTGGGTCCCACGCAGGGGATTGAACAAGCTTGAGGTACATGTTTCATAAGAACAATTAATTTCAATAGGAGACATTTTAGAGAATTCATTAGAATGAAGACTGAAACAAACCAAAACAGTTCACATTACCTGGTATCAGTTGATCTTGATGATTTGTAAGATGAAAAAGTCAGAGTTAGTGCAAGAATAATTTTTGTTCAAAATGCTAACTCTGAGTGTATTCATTTACATACATTTTATATTATTCCCCAGAATTTCCTACGAAGAGTCTAAAAGAGTAATAAATGATGTGCCCATTGTCACGTAACTAACAATAGTGGAGAGTACTTCTAAATCCATGCCTTTCAGCTACAATTCATTACTCTTTCTATGAAGCAACATGAGCCAGTATAAAACACAAATGCCTACGCTTTCTTTGGAAAGAAAGCAAATTATTATTTCTTACAATAGAATGGAGGTTGAATATTTTAAAAAATCATAATAGTAAAGTAGGAGCTGATATTGAGAGACTCCATCTTCACCAAAGCCCAAAACTACAAAAAATTGTTCTTTATTTTGAGTCATAAAAGAAAGAAGCTGTACTTATTAAAGAGTTTTTTGGCAAATATATTTTTGTGTCAACATTTGTTACTATTAATATCTACTAAATGCTTTACGTAAAATAACAGTTAAGGTTAATTATGATCTTATAACTATTTTTTCTATTTTCTAGATTTAAAATGTGTCACATGGAGCCAATTGCACATAAGAAATAGAAAAATTGTGATTCAAAACCAAGCTTGTTTCACTTCATTATCAAAGTTTTTGCTACTATTCTACATTATTAATAACTACTAATTTTAATATATAACTCAGTAAACATAACATCAACTTTGATGGTGTGAAATAGTTATTTTTAAAAAGAATGTTTAGATCTTGTCTTCCCCTTTAGAACGTGGGTACTCCTAAATTTTTCAAGTGCTTTTACACAGACATTAATATATAAATGTAAATTGTGCTATAATACATTAGCAGTGTTTTAATCATGCAATTAACAGAAAATGCATATAAGTATCCTTCCACCCATATTCAGGTACAAATGAAAAGAGAATGTTCAGTCTCAGTTTCATTGGCCTTGTTCTTTGCCCTAGTCTGTACTAGATAAGTCACATAAAATTTATTATTTCCTCCTCTAAATTCACAGATAGGATTTAAAGTGTCCTTTAGAATACTAAATGGCTGTCATATTTCTCCTTACTCACAATAACCATTTCTAAGTCATTTCTCAGATGACTTGAAGAAAGTATTACATTGCACTGAGATTTTCAGTTTTAAGGACTATTTTGTCAGAGTCAAGTGGCTATTCATTTAAGTTCAACAAAGAGTTGTCTACTGATTACTGAGTGTAAACCAGCACTTCTTAAGGAATATATTCTTGTTTCTCATAACGTTTTTAACGTAACCCTTAAGCTTATGATGCTGCATCTGTGTTTTAACAATGCCAAGAAGCACAGATATATCAATCACTTAGCACTCCAATGTAATACTATTTGTAAATTGAACAATGCTCAACTTGACAAAGAAATCCTTCTGTTGTTGTGGATGTTAAGAGATTCAACAACTACTCTTATGACTAGATATGTAGAAGTACCTTGTTCTTTAAGGACAGACTTATGCTTTTAATCATTTCAAGTTTATGCAGTGCTGGAATCTACTGCTGAATAAGTATGCTTATATGAATACAACATTTAATACAAATTCGGGTTGAGTCAACCCCAGATAATGTTGTAGCATTTTTATTGTTGCTGTGTGTATTATGTGACATCTCTGACCTAGGGCATCTAACTCACTATAATTTAGAAAGAGGTATTAAGCATCTCCAAATAACTACATTTTTATACATCTATGGAACTATGTATAGAGGTACTTTTTGAAGAGTTTTTATCATTAATGCATCTGCTCCTAAAATATACCTACAATTAGCTTAGTGGAATGGATAAATAAAAAAATAAATAAATAAATGGTTTAATAAATGAATAAAATAACGAGCTATAAGGCACCACTGGTTTACACTGAATATTCTTCATGAAGCCTATTTCTATACAGCTCTCATAATCTACTAATAAATGTTGAGTGGTGATCTTACCTTAACATAATTAATAAATTGCATCTGTATATATACCAAGTTTAGTATACTAAAAGAAACTAGTAATTGTTCAGTAATTGTTATGTAATCCTTCATTAATAATCGGAAATGGTTTCAAGGATCATTTTAATATATTATGTTCTTTTCCTTTTTAAAATAAATACAAATATTCAGGTTTAATTGTAAAAGTCTTAAATTACATTATCAGTTATGTATCAAGTATTTTCAATACGTTCATCAAATTCATTTTTTCTTCAAGGAAACAGATTTGCATTTAACTTAGATGAGTTCAAAAAATAAGTAGGAAAGCTGACTACCACTATAAGAATCTCATTATCTTCAAGGAAATTATTGCATGTGGCAATATTCTGATTTAAAAAAAAAAAATTAAGAGTAAAATTTAGCTAAAGCAGAGAGATCTAAAAGAATTATATCAACGCATAATGGATTCTAATGGGATTATTAACTCTACGTGGGCTTAAAGTTTCCAGTCAGGAAAACAAAATTGAAATATTGTTTATTCCAACTGCATAGACATAGTCATCCCTAGTTTTTACCACATGCATGACCTTAGACAGCTTGCTTCCCTTTTCTAACCTCCAATTCCTTTTTCATGTGTAATTGGGCATAATACTCATCTTAGACTATAAGGATTAAATTTAATAATGTGTTAAGCACCTAGCATAAATCCTGGAACATTGTAGGCTCTCATTAAATATTAATAACTATGAAAATAGACTAAAATGGCTTATTGACTAATTGGGGTCATAGACCATTTATCATCAAAACTAAATTTGATCTGATTTTCCACAGCATACCAACAGATTCATTGTGACCAATATAAATAAAATGTTCACAGGGTGATTAATGTATAAGAGAATCATTAAAATTACCTTTTTGGAAACCACATCGTGTTGAGTTTTGTGTATAAAAGTTACAGATGAGTCTAAATAAAATAAAAATTGTAATTTAGCCACAAATGCTGAACTGAGTCAGATACCTCTAGTCCTATAATGGAATAACCTCTATATGTGTTAGTACTGCATATGATATGATTGTAAGGCTTATTGGAAAGCAGTTTAATATGCCATTCTTCCATGTGGGTAGGTGAGTTTTCTCCTTGAGCTGGACATCTCTTAGAAAACTATCAGTCACCTGGAAAATATATTTGTCCTTATATGGGAAACTAGGTCTAGGAAAGCAGGGCACAGGGATAGGTCTTAGATTCTTGGGCCAACAATTTAACAAACGAGATTTGGCTACCATAGTCATCTAGTGAAAGTAGAGTAGGACAGAAAAGAGCTGGTAACTCAGGAAATAAATGTTATTTTCTTAGTTTATTTAGACTTTGATATTCCTCTTTCATTGCGGTAAAGATTTTCCAGAACTCCAAATTTCCACCAGCTATAGTTAAAAGCAATTAGGGAAAAGACATCCAGGTTTGGGGAATATACTTTACAAGAGAGTGTACCTCAGACCAGCATGAGAGTGGCAGCAAGAAGTTACTCAAAAATCTTTTATGCTTCAAGAGACAAGTTTAATTTATGTGCGATATAACTAAATCACTCAACATTGAATTCTTAATTTAATTGTAAACGTTAGGAACTTAATGTTTATTTTTATACAATTGAATAAGACATTTATAAACTAAAACAAATAAAAAAGGACACTACATATGCTATGCTGATTAAATACAAAAGTGCTGCATATTCCAGAAAGGGTATAAAACTGTAACAATGTTGGACATTCTGTTAAATCTCTTGGTTTCTCCTGGATAAGATGGAATTTTTATCATATAGAAATAATAATGTCTTCTTATGTTCAAAGCAAGTTTAACAAAACAAAGTGGTTCACAAGTCACAAGTAGAACTGTAGATCTCTTGCTTTCAAGTTTCTAAATTTATGATCAGGGTTACACATCAGAATAAAACATCATTATACCTAACAAAGTTACTTTTCTTTAAAAAATATTTATGTAGACATATTTTTAAGTAGTTCAATTTCTGATAAAATTGTAATGGTTATTTAAAAGTGATTCCATTATGAAAACAAATGAATTAGTAAAGCATAGATGAGAAAATTAAAAATCGTGAGAAATCTTCAACAAAACCAGGTAATAAATTATCTCCACTGCACCCTGAATATGGTTGGTAGGACCAATTACAAACAATAAGTTCCTTGCAAGACTAACACATTAATAAGAAGCAAATTGTTTTACTCGCTAAAAGACATGACAATGAAAAATATTTTTGCTTACATTTGAAAATTTTGTTTAACATGTAGCTACATAAATTGTGCTTTGTCAATTATTCAAATGAACACATCTAATGTAAAAATAATAATTTATGTTCCATAAAATAATGAGAATATGCATAGATAAAACCACACACAGCTATGCCGTGTCACTCAGCCACAGGTCTGAGACTTCTAGCATTGTACTCTGTTCTAAGTGGATGAAGTATTAACTTGAGGAAAACTGCCCAGAGTGTTTTTCAAACTAAGCAGACTGGAAACACTGAGAATAGAGAAAATGAGTTTTAGCATCTGGAAATAAGAGGTCTAAAGGAGTCTGATCTCAGCTATATGGAAACAGCTATATTTAGAGTCCTAATATTTTTTTTTTTTTTTTTTTTCTGAGACGGAGTCTCGCTCTGTCGCCCAAACTGGAGTGCAGTGGCCGGATCTCAGCTCACTGCAAGCTTCGCCTTTCGGGTTCACGCCATTCTCCTGCCTCAGCCTCCCGAGTAGCTGGGACTACAGGCGCCCGCCACCTCGCCCGGCTAGTTTTTTTGTATTTTTTAGTAGAGACGGGGTTTCACCGGGTTAGCCAGGATGGTCTCCATCTCCTGACCTCGTGATCCGCCCGTCTCGGCCTCCCAAAGTGCTGGGATTACAGGCTTGAGCCACCGCGCCCGGCCAAGTCCTAATATTCTTAACATTTTGTAGTAAATGATAGACAGCCCTCAAGAAGTAAAGATACAAAAACAATGCTGACACAAGAACCTTTCTCTAAAACATAATATAGTCATGTATCATAAAGACAGGGATATGCTCTGAAAAATGCATTTTTAAGCAATTTAATTGTAGCGAAAACATCACATAAAACACACCTAGGCTTAAGATATAGCCTATTGCTCTTAGGATAAAAACCTGTACAGAATATTACTGCACTAAATACTGTAGGCAATTATAACTCGATGGGAAGTTTTTATGTATCTAATATACTAAAACATAGAAAAGGCACGGTAAAAATACAGTGTAAAAGATAAAAAATAGTACATCTCAATAAAGTACTTTATATGAATGGCGCTCCTAGGACTAGACATTGTGCTGGGTAAGTGATCAGTGAGTGAATGTGAAGGCCGCGTACATTACTGCGCACTGCTGTGGACTTTATCAATACTGTAGATATAGGCTGCACCAAATTAGTTTTTAAAAATGATTTCTCCAGGAATACAACAGACTTGGATTACTGTGTCTTTTTTTACTTTTTAAATTTTTAAATTTTAATAGATTTTTACTCTTTTGTAATGACACTAATCTTAAAGCACAAACACATTGTACAACTGTAAAAAATAATATTCTTTCTTTATATTCTTATCCTATGAGATTTTTTCTATTTTTTTTCTTTTTGTGCTTTTTTTTTTTTAAAAAAAAAAAAACCCTAAGAAACAAACACAAACACATTAGCCTACGCCTGCACAGGTTCAGGATCATCAATATCATTATCTTCTACCTCCACACTTTATCTCTCTGGAAGGTCTTCCAGGGCAAAAAATATATATATACTAGGAGTTGTCATCTCCTAGAAATACAATGCCTACTTCTGAAATACCTCCAGAAGGACCTGCCTGAGGCTGTTTTATACTTAACATTTTTTTTGATAAGTAGAAGGAGTCTACTTTAAAATAACAATACAAAGTACGATCTAGTGAATATATATAGCATATATCATTTTCAAGAATTATGTACTATACATAATTGTATGTCCTATGTTTTTACATGACTGTCAGTGCAGTAGACTTCTTTACACCAACATGACCACAAACATGAGTAGTGAATAATGTGTCATCTAGGATGTTAGGAAGACTACAGCATCACTAAGCGATAGGAATTTTTGAACTCTATTATCATCTTGAGGGATCACTATCATATATGCAGTCCAGCATTGACTGAAACATCATCATGTGGTGCATGACTGCATATGAAAGTATTATTACACAGGAGATGTATAAAGTTTAGATTGAATTCCATACAGAATATTTAATAAAAGATACAAAACTAAATAGCACATGTACTGAAAAATAAAAAAAATAAAAATGAGAACAAAACAGATGAGATTACATGCTAACATTATAAAATGAGCTAAAGGCATTTTTTTTTAAAAAAATTAAAAGTCATGACAAAACAGCAACTGAAAATACCAAAGTTAAAAATGTTGTGACCATACAATGAGAGAGTATGAATAGATCACTGAGAGAGCCCAAGAAAAAAAGAAATCTCAGAAACAAAGTCTGAACTTCATACTGCTGCAGTAAACATCACAAAAATTATGATAACCAAACTAGAGAACAGAAAGTTGAATAATATATTAATTAAACAGAAATTAAAATAGGAAACAAATTTGATGGAAAAAGGAAATATAGAAAACAGATACAGAAGATTCAGCATACATATTATTGGAGATGCCAAAAAAGTAAAGCAAAGCAATAAAAAAATAGATAGATTGATGTTAGATTGATAAACGAACAGATAAACAGAAAAATAAATACATCTTAAGGATTTTTTTTGAAATAAAAAAATACTACATGTAAATTGAACTATTTAACTAGAATCATATTGGAGAGTAAAGAGTTATTCACAAAATTAAAACGGGTATTTTCTAATAAGTAACAAAAATAATATTGAGTATTAAATTTAAAAAATAATGAAAAATTTAAACAGTCACAAAAATAATAATAGGGACATTTTCCAATAAATAAGAAAAATAATATTGAATAACAAATTTTAAAAAAAGTAAATCTACTCAGACATCCAATAAAAACCATAACTAATCATTAATTAGGAGAAAATCAGGTTTGGTATTAAACTTATTAAAGACAATACTTCATAACAGAAGACAAGATAGGGACATGTTTAAGTCACGCAAGAAAAGAAAATAGAGAGCCAAGATATTACACCCAGCTCAGTTTACTTTCAAGTGTAAAGCACACAAATAATAATAAATATTAGAGCAAACAAGCAGAAAAACAAAACCCTGGAATACAATTCTTGAATGTTTTTTGAGGAAACTATTAAAGTATAAATCTTGTATAACCAAAAAATAAGTGGAGAAACTATAATGAGATATCTGTTGCTTAGTATTGCATGCTTTTAATTATATATATATATATATTATATATATATATACACACACACACACACTAAGACATCTTATGAAAAGGAAAGCTAGTTATCCTGACTAGTATAGTAATTCCTTTCTTTACCTATTCGTCAACAGCACAAGAAGCTCAAAGTGATCAGATAATCATCATAGTTTCAGGTTTAGTGGACACAATTCTGAGCTCACTAGCAGAAGTGTCATTACTCCTGAAAATCAAGATCCCTAATCCAGCAGAATTAGAACTTGTGGTGACAGGAAGCCTACGTTTTGAAACTGGGTTATGAGGAATGATGGTGAGAGGGGTCACTCCTATCACCACGATATCAATCCATTCTCACACAGCTATAAAGCTACTACCTGAGACTGAGTAGTTTATAAAGGAAAGATGTTTAATTAACTCACGGATAAGCATGGCTTGGGAGGCCTCCGGAAACTTACAATCATGTCAGAAGGTGAAGGGGAAGCAAGGTACCTTCTTCACAGGGTGACAGGAAGGAGAATGAATGCAGAAGGAATTATCACACACTTATGAAACCATCAGATCTTGTGAGAATTCACTCACTATCATGAGAACAGTATGATGAGGAAACAACCTCATGATTCAGTTACCTCCACCTAGTCTCTGCCTTGACATGTGGGGATTATGGGTATATGGAGAATTATAATTCAAGATGAGATTTTGATTTTTGTGGGGACACAACCAAACCATATCAATCACCCACTATTTCCTAAACCCTTGCATTCTAGCCCATTGAAAACAGAGCAGTAAAGTATAGAACCAAGTTGATTGCAAATCTCTGTCCAGAAAGAGAATTTTCTCTGACATCTATCAGACTATCCCTGATTAGAGCTATACTGCAGTGTTTTTTGATTTTTGGCTACCATAATCAAACAAACCAAGAAGTAAATCTAGTTGTTTAATTTGGTTTGTTTTTTATTTTTTTTTCCTTTCATTTATTTTTCCTTCATGGGGAATCACACATGAGAAAATGTGTACAAATGAAGCATCAATACAACAGAGGTAAGCATGTGAGTTAGACTACTTGTTTAATTATGTAGCTTAGTTGTTCCTATTGGACATGCTTTGGCCTGATCGTAAGCATATAATAGTGTCATGGAGAAAATATATTTTTACCTTATCCATCTTAGATTCTTCAGCTGATACTTTGTAAATCAGATTAACAAATGACACATTAAGAAGAGAAAAACGGTTTATTAATGTGTGCAGTACACGTTACACATGAGGAACCTCCATGGTGAGTTACTCAAAGGGTTGATTAGAGCTTATGTTTATATAGTATCTTAACAAAAGAACAATACATTTGTAAAGCAGCTACAAGACGAAGGAAAAGTGTTTTATGCTTTCAAAGATGGTAAATGGTGGGAAGGCAAATGTTAAATATGTAGGGAAAGTAATGGAAGATAAGTGTTGTTTATTCAGGTTGCTTTCGTGTTCACTTTCTATTTCCTTCATGGCCGTAAAACTTTCTTTGGAGTAGAAACTTTGATAGTTCTAATTTTTCAGAGGTTTCTGCTTTTAGTCAAATAAAAGAAGCTCCAGCAAGGCTCCTTCTGCATCTGTTATTTCTGATTTATCTTTAGTTCAAAATTATTTTTATGCCAAGGTGGCATATTTTGAGGTGGAATATTTTGACCCCCGCACATGCATATTATAAGATCAATTTCTACTTTGCCTGTCTAATATTTTAACAATACACAGCTCTTCTATTTGTTCAGAGTCCCATGGCCTGGGGCTCAATCTCTATTAGAGCCAAGTAGCTGATAAAGAACTCTTTCTCAAAAAGCAAGTAGCTCCCTCCTTGCTCTGGAATTTCAGTAATCTACAACTCTCCAATTGGTGATCCCAGAGACCCACACAGCATCTCTTACCAACCATGAATAGTCTGTTACCAGTGCATCTGCTGAATCATATAGCCAAAGCTTCATGGTAGGTTACAACACACTTTACAACCTTAATTTGCTAAAGGCCTTTCTCTCTCTGGGTCCAAATAGAAATTAGTATCCTCATGAATACTGGCATGAATTAGTATTACTGAAAGCTGTATATGAATACTTCAAGTCAAAATAACTCAGCAAGCACTATACCTCTCATTTTATTAAAGGTGCAAGTTTCAGCAACTTGTTTTTTTAAATCATACACAGGATTCCCAGCATGTGCCAGATTATGAAATTCCTAAAGTTTTTCTGAGGTGACAGATTTCTGAATGGTCTAAGTTTATGTCCTGCCCTTCTTCCAAAATAGCTAGAGTAGCTTTGAGATTTCTGACCACCAAGTCAATTAGCATACTAGTGCCACCATAGCAGACTAGCATGATGTTCTGCAGAATACATATGCATTAAAAAAAAAAAAAATCTAAGTCCAAGCTCAGCGGCTTATGCTGTTAATTCCAGCACTTTGGGAGGCCAAGATAGGCAGATCGCTTGAGCCAAGGAGTTTGAGACCAGCATGTGAAACATGGTGAAACTCTGTCTCTACAAAAAAATTAGCCAGGTGTTGTGGTGAATGCCTGTAGTTTCAGGTACTCGGGAGGCTGAGATGGGAAGATCACTTGAGCCCAGGGAGGTTGAGGCTGCATGAGAGACAGCCATGATTGCACCACTGCACTTCAACCTGGATAACAGTGAAACCCTGTCTCAAAAAAAAAAAAAAAGAAAAAAATAAAGGAAAAGAAAACAATTGAGACCCCTGTAGGCTATCATGTAACAGAACAGGAAAGTTAAAATAACTTTAAGCAAGAAAGTATATATGTACTTCTGTTTTATAATTATATTTCTTGCTTTGTCTAAATATTTTTTACTCCTAAATCATTTTAAATAATAAATACATATCATATTTTAACATCCACTTACACTAGTCACCTCTTTTTTCATAGTTTTCTCCTCTGACTCTGGAATTTTATTGTCCATATGTTTAAACTCTTCCTTTGCCTACTCTTTTTCAGAATTTATCAGCAGACTCCTCTAACACACACATACTGAAAAATGAAAATGTCAAAATTCCTTTTATAATTTTTACTTTCTCTGCCCTTCCTTTTAGATTCTCTACCTTGATCATGTTTTACTTAATGCAATTTTGCAATAACAATAGACTAGAAGGCCTCTTCAAGTCACTATGAAAGTCAAATGTTATACAATATTATATATTGCACATATATAATGGCTAAAAAGCTACAGTTTAGTAAAAGAAATGTCATTTATTCAGACTAGAAGTTATAGAAGATCTCCTGCATGATCTGTTTCCAGAGCTGTCTTCATAAAAATATCATCTAAAGTGTATTTTAAATTTTAACTTGTAACTTTAAAAAGCAAAGCAATTACACGTACAATTCTACAAACCAAACAGGCAAAGTAATTAAAACACTGTGTTAAACTTTGAGTTACAATGATTTTAACATATAATCCCAGGTCCTATTTAAATTTTGGTTAAAAATGAAATGATCTTCTGGTATAATAAAATATGAAGGGTATGAAATTAAAGGAAGATAAGTTAATAGGACTTCTGTAAGAACAACCAATTAACTTTTACATACTGAATGTGAGAGAAAAATTATCTAGAAAAAACATAGAATTTCCAAATACATAGGCTTATAAATATTGATAAACATGTTTAATATTTAAAGTATAATGCTAATATAAAGATATAGAATAACTGTAAAGCAACATAACATGAAACATTGACTCTGGAATTAATTCTAAAAAACATACTCAAAAATAGACTGCTAATGTGAAATTTGTAAGAAATGTTTTAAATTTTGGTATATACTTTTCAAACTTCTTAAATAAATGATAATGATATAACTCATTTTTTGCTTGATTAAACTTATTATATCACTTATGAAAAAATAGATATATTTTTCCAGATATTCTCTACCTCCTGATGATAAAATTAATCTGTTAAGTTTCTTTAAATTATTAACTAGACAAAGGAAAATTATTGAAACAAAAGTACCTATCCATATCATGAAAATCTAATTCACATCTTTAGCATACTTAATTATTAGTAGAAAAAATAACTTAAAGGTACTTAAAATTGGTGGGAATTATTTAAAATGTACTTATTGAACTATATTCTTAAAATAACTGTTCAATACTCAACCCCCTACTCAGTAAATATTTTTAAAAAGTAACATATATTGAGTTAATATTCCCTGATATCGTGCTTTCCTTGAAACTACTGCAATAAAATTAGCACAATTTTGCTAATTGATTCTAGTTTCATCTCGCTAATTAGTCAAAGCAGAGTTAAAAGTTAGACAGCAGATTTGGAAATACTGAGAATTCAATGTCTGGATAATTTATGAACAAAGCAGGTGGGAGCAAGTTGCAATGATATAATATGTCTTCACTGCCTATTCTCATAAATCAGAATTTTAGAACTAGGGCACCCTAGATATTATTTAGTCCACTGCATTGTTATAAAGATTATAATATGACATGCTAAAAGGTTAAATAAGTGCCCAAGGGTCCTCCATTATTAGATGCAATGCTTCATTTTAATTTTTTAGACTTTTCTTGCAATGTCCTTTTCTAAGATAGTATATTACCTCTATATCTCATCAATCATTTTAAAATTTTATTTGATCAGATTGTTGCAACTGCTATTCCTGTAGATTTAGGATAAAATATAGAGAGGTGAAAGATACAACTAAAATTATACATTCAAATATTAATTTGACTAAATAAATATTTTCCATTATCATACAATAAGTAGGAAAAGCTAAAAAAAAATACAAAAATGAATGTTAGTAGTAAGCAATGTTTGCAAATGTGTGGAAAATATGTATTCCAATGTTCACTTTTAACAGCAAAACTGAGAGGCAATTTGTGGTTAGACCCAATTTAAGAGATACACACTGTTCGAGTTCAGAATATGATAACCCCAAAATATTGCATCTCGGTATACCAACTATTTTAAGCGGAAGGAAATTGAGAGTACCACAGAAGCAGAAATGTCACTCTCTGAGCTTCACCCTCCCTTCTCCCCTGAAGACCAAAAAGCAAAAACATCTCACAGTTTGAAGAGACAGAGCAAGTATCAGAATCAAAGCCGGGTGGCAGAAGTGTTGGAGTTATCAGACCAGCAATTTTAAATAACTATGGTTTACATGCTGAGGTCTCTAGTGGAAAAAGTAAACAACAAGTAAGAACAGATAAGTAAAGTAAGAAAAGAGTTGCAATTTCAAGAAAGAACAGAAAATGAATGTTAATGATCAAAACACTGTAACAAATGAAGAATGTCTTTCATGGGCTAATCAGACTGGACATGGAAAGAATCTCTGAGCCTGAAGACATGACAGTGGAAACTTCCAAAATCGAAAAGGAACAACAACAAAAAAGCACATCATATTCAATAATTTTGGAACGACTTCAAAAATTGTATTATATGTATAATGAGAATGGCAAAAGGAAAAAAAGAGAGAAAGGAACAGAAGAGATATTTGAAGCAATAACGGCTGAGAATTTTTCCAAATTAATGTCAGACATCAAAGCACAGATCCAGAAAGCTCGGTGATAAGCAATCAGTAAAAGTACCAAAAAACAGAAGAAGAAAAACAATAATAAAATCCATAAAACAAACAACAACAACAAAATAACAAATTACACCTAGGCATATCATTTCTAAATTACAGAAAATCAAAGATGCTGAAAAGATAGACATTTAACAAATAAGATACCTCTCCACAAAGGCATCTTACTTCATAAACTAAATATATACACTTGCTATTATACACTAAATATGTTAAGATGTGTTTACGGAGAGCTAAGTATTTGAATTTTAAAGAATTACATAAATATTATACTTCAAAAGTTAGTGTGGAAGATGAGCCAAACATCCAAGGTAGTGAACAAAGGCAGATCTGTGTTCTGATGACAGAATGCAGAACATAGTGAGCATGTTCACTTATTTGTCTGTTCATTGAGTAGTGAGAGTGAAGATGGAAGGAAAAGGTGAGGGAGAGGGGGGAAAATGCTAGCGTTTCAAATGCTTTAACAACCTAATGTTACAAAATGCAAGCTTGGAATAATCAAAGGTGAGGACAGGGTGAAGTGCCACTGAGAGTGTTACAAAAAGGAAGCACATATTTAAATTTACATTTTGAAGAAGAACACTCTGTACTTTGGGAGGCTGAGATGGGAGGATCACGAGGTCAGGAGATCGAGACCATCCTGGCTAACACGGTAAAACCCAGTCTCTACTAAAAATTAAAAAAAAAAAAAATTAGCCAGGCGTGGTGGTGGGTGCCTGTAGTCCCAGCTACTCAGGAGGCTGAGGCAGGAGAATGGCATGAACCCAGGAAGCGGAGCCAAGATCATGCCACTGCACTCCAGCCTCCATGGCAGAGCGAGACTCTGTCTCAAAAGAACAAAAATAAACAAACAAACAAAAAAAACACTATGATGGTACTGAAGAGGATAATGTGAATTGGGATGATATTGAAAGCAGGCAGATCTCTTATGGGATATCTCTTGGTGGATTTTGTCAAATTGAGATGGATATGGAAGGATATGGCATAGAAAGTCACAGGAATATTAGATCAATAAAGAGTGGAAGGAGAGGAAATACCTTGCAATAGTTAAAAAACAAAAACAAACAACAACAACAACAACAAAAAGAAACATGGGTTTTGAAAGCAAATAGCTCTTCTATATATCTGTCTATAAAGGTATATATATAGAGAGACACAGAGAGACACAGACTCAGACACAGATAACACACACACACACACACACACTCGCGCACAGTTTTCAATTGTAAATTAAGTAGAAATAAATTCATTGAACTCTGAAGCCTCAAAGAGTTATTCATTCAAGAATGGTTTTTAGCCTTTAAAACATGCTAGCAGTTTAATAAATGTTAGCTGTATATATTTAAATGTACTTAAACATTTTCTATATGTTATCAGCAATATTTAGTATTTCCAGATGTATTATCTTAGAAGAGTAAATTTATTCTTCATATCACAGTTTTGTTTACTTATTTTGGTTATTTTTTTGTTTCAAATACCTGAATTTTTAAAAAGTTGAATGAAATTGATGTGAGATTCCAAATCTTTAATCCATTGTTAGTTAAAAACTCATTTATGACTTTTTTATAGAAGACTCTGAACAAAAGGAAATAATGAACAAAATTTTCCGTTATTGTACAATGTTTAAGTTGTATTTCAGTGTTGCAAATTTTAAAATCTATAGCAGACTTTCTAAAATTACAAAAGAATTACATAAAATGATTTTAAAATAGAGGATTTTGAATGTTATATTGTTTCATAAAATAATTGGCAATAAAATGAGAACATTTTGCAGACTGCATTGCTTATAAATTATGTATATAGCATAAAAAAATTTTTCACTTCAAATAATTTTCCATAAATCTTTTAAATTGTTATCTGTGAAAAATTACAAACCAAGGTTCATTTTTGCTTCATAATCTACATCTCTTCCTATCTAGATACTTTCTCTTATTTTAGCAAATATTTTGCAAATTTGTATTTGTATTTGTAAACTATTTGCTAAAATATAGTATTGGTATTATTATAAATTTGGTATTATTTAATAATCACTCGTATGAATAAATAATTTATAACTGTTATTTAGTAAAGAATATTAAAACATTAAATATTCTCTGACAACATTTTAAACATTCAAAATATTTTGATATTTATTATTGTTCCTTAAAATATAAAAAAGATAAACATTTCAAAACTATGTATATGTCTGTGTATATTTCTTTTATTATTATTTTTAGCATAAGTAATTAGAATTTAAATTTCAGGATTCTAAATTTGTATCAAACAATTGATATTTTCATATTTTTTCAGAATCTAGGAGATTTTGTTTACACATTTCTATTTTATGTTTTTAACAGTTATTGAGATTTTGACATTTGATAAAATATATGACACATGAAATATCTCTATGGCAATTAAGAAAGAATACATTTAGTGTACTTTTAAGGTACTTTCCTAACATATTTAAAGGAGAGTGGCCTTTATTTAAAAAAAAAAAAATGTCTAAAGTGCAGCAGTGAATGCAATAATTACATAACTAATATGTTTGATTGAAGATAGGAAACCTATATCTTTAGATGTTAAGAGAGATTAAGAGTACCACATAAGATAAATATTTCTTTTTTTTCTTTTGTATGAATGTGGTTTGATTGTTCATTGTTATATATTATACGTGAGAGTAAATATAAAGAGGGATTTATTATAATCATTGCCAGAGTGCTTTGTACAGCACATTTAAAGTGTAAAATTCTCATCTAATATTCAGGACATTATTTTATGAAGAAGGTATATTATATCTAGAAGTCAAACCATATTTCTGTGATGTGTTAGTTCCTTGGCTCTGACAAAATAAGCAAATGCTATTATACCTCAATATGTAAATCATCATTAGACATACTGCAAACCCATATATTAATTATGAAATTGCTTTTTACTTTTGTTTTTCAATAAAATCTTCATTTAGTTCCTCAGTGTAGTTGCTATCTCCTCACTAAAAATGAGTTTTGAAAGGATCTGTGAAATATTTTAACCACATCCATATATCACAAGAAAATGTTCAGAACTTCTTGTCTTCTGTTATTTACAGGCTTTAAGTGATTTTATTAAACTTGAAAAAGGGATCATAAAAGCATGTATGTTGATTTCCAAACAAAGACATTTATCCTTATAAATGCTCTTGCATTGGTTTACAGCATAGAAGTTTTTCTAGCATTTAAAGTATTTTTAAAGAAAGAAAGCAATGAAACAGAATCCTCAATATTATGACAAGTGTTAAGTGCTGGTAGTGTTTAGAAAAATACTAAGTAATCAAAGAATGTGGTAACAACTTAGGAGGTTTAGTAAACAAAACTGTGTTATATACCAAACTTTTGCATTTCGTTGAAATATAAAGTTTAAGAATAAAAACATAAATATGTTTGACAATGGAGTAAATTCGATACATAAATGATCAAAACTTTCAGTAATGCAGACATGTTTTTGCTTTGTTTTAAAATGCACATCTTAAAACAAATTACAGAATATGAGTGTACCATATTCTAATATAATAAAATTACACAGATCTTTTCTATACCTAAACAACTTAATCCAAGGGGAAATAGAAGACATGTTTCAATATTACTTTTTTTCTGTTTCTTTTCAACTCTTTCTGAATATATTAAGTATATTCAGAAAAGTGGCCCAAATGAAATCTTAAAATGTTAGCAGACCCTTCTTATTTTTGATAATTTCTAGAATAGCATGGTGGGGTCAAGGAAAATCCTTAAAAAGTACTTGATACATTTTCTTCTTTTGCTCCTCTTCTGAGTTTATGTATAGTAAAATGGGAGGACAATGATATATGTGCTAAGCCAGTTGGTATTGAGACATCACAACTTAAGAGTGTGATTTGATGCACACAGCAACTTTGCCAACCTTGGTCCCATAGGAAATCTTGAAATAGCCCTGAAGCTCAGCTCCAGCCCCTCTCAGCTGCAGTTTGAGAATATTCTTGACCACACAGAGTCCCAGCAGGAGACATGCCGGCCAGTGACTCCAGAGGCAGGCCCACTGACCTAGATCCCACTATGGATCTTCAAACAGCATTGTAAATTGGCTCCTGCCCCTCTTGGCTGCACTCTGAGAGCAGTCCTACCAGCCCAGAGACATGATATGTGTGACCCCAGAGGGAGCCAGACCTCAGTTTTGGTGGTGGATACTGAAGCAGCCTTGTGATGTGGTTTCCGCTCTTCTCATGCATGATCCAGAGCCAGTGCTGGCTGCCCAGAGATCTACTTCATTACTCACTGGGAGCTGTTCCAGGAACTCTGAGGAAGCCCCTCCTATCTGCACACCTGGTAATGGCCAAGATTCTGGAGAACTTTCATTGGAACCCTATCCTAGCATCAACTGCACTGACCAAGGTTCCAGAGGTTGTCCAACATCCTTAGGGATCAGAGAAGATCCACACCCAGTAGTGCTCCTGGTAACAGTCCCACTAATCACAAACTCACTGAGAATTTGGCAGCAACCACATGAATCGGCACCAACCTCACTCAAGCATAATCCCAGAGGGATTCGTATCAGTCCAGAGACCAGACAGGAGAAAGATAATTCATGCAAATGGTAAGTAAAAGAGGGCAGGAGTGGCTATATTATGTTTACATCAGATGAAACAGATTTTCAGTCAAAATCTGTCACAAGAGACAGGCAATAATAATACAGGGGTCAATTCATCAAAAGGATATAATATAGTAAATACATATGCACCCAGCATTTGAGCACCTAAATATAGAAAGTAAATACTAACAGAACTAAATGAAGAAATAACAATGATACAGTAATAGTAGGGGACTTTCTTACCCTACTTTCAACAATGGATAGATCAACCAGATGGAAAAACAAAAAGTAAACAGCAGACTTGAATAACACTGTAGACCAAATGGACCCAACAGACATGTACAGAACATTCTATTCAACAGTAGTGAGCGACACAGGGAACATTCTCCAGGATTGATAATGTATTAGGTCATAAAGAAAGTCTTAACACATTTAAGAAGATCAAAATCATTTTAAATGTCTTTTCTGACCACATAAAACTAAAAATGAAAAAGAGAAGAAATTTTGGACAATTCACAAAAATGTGTAAATTAAACAATACAATTCAGAACAACCAGGGGGTGAAAAAAAAAAAAAGAAAAAAAGGGAAATTTTTAAAGTATCTTGAGATGAACAAAAATAGAAATATAACATATTAAAACATGGGATGCAATAAAAGCAGTGTTAAGAGGGAAGTTTGCAGTGATAAATGCCTATATTAAGAAAAGAGAAATGTTCTCAAATAAACAACTTGAACTTCACACCTCAAGGAATTAGAAAAAGAACAAATTAAGGCCAGAACGAGCAGAAATAAAAAAAAAAGAAGTTACAAAGATTATGGCAGGAAAAAATGAAACAGACTAGAAAGACAAGAGGAAAACCAAAAAAACCTAACAATTTCTCTTTTATTTGAAAAGATAAACGAAAATGACAAACCTTTAGTTAGTCTGATGACAGAGAGAGGGGGAGAGAGTGAGTGAGAAAAAGAGGACTCAAGTATAATTACACATGAAAAAGGATACGTTACAACTGATACTACTGAAATACAGAAGATCAAAAGTGACTACTATAAATAATTACATGCCAACAAATTGAATAACTTATAATAGATGAATAAATTTGTAGAAACCTACAATCCAGTAAAATTGAATTATATGAAGAAATAGGAAGTCTGAGCTGAACAATAACAAATAAAAAGTTGAATCAGTCATCATAAATTCCTCAACATGAAAAGTTCCTGACAAAATGGTCCCATGATTCTGTTTTACCAAACTTTTAAAAAAGAATTGATACTAATGCTTCTCAAATCACCCCTCCCCCCAAAATAAATGAAATTTAAGAGGAGAAAAATGTTCAAAATCATTTCACAATGCCAGTGTTATCTTCATACCAAAGCCACATAAAGATGTTATAAGAAAATTATAGATCTATACCCTTAATGAGCACAACAGTGAAAATCCTCAAGAAAACATGAGTAAACAAAAATCAACACTATAATCAAATAGAATTTACCTATGGAAACCAAGGATGGTTCAATCTACATAAGTCATTAAAAGTCACAATAACAGAATAAAAAATAAAAATCATACGATCATCTCAATAGATGAAAAATAGTATTTGACAAACTTCAATATTCCTTTATAAAAAAAGCTTTTAAAAAATTAAGTATAGAAAAAATATACCTCACTATAATAAAGTTGGTATGTTTCAAGTTCACAGCTAACATCATATTCAATGGTGAAAAGCTAAAAGTTTCTCCTTCAGAAACAAGACAATAGTGATCACTCACCACTTGATGGAGCAATTAGGCAAGAAAAAAAATCACCCAAATTGGTGGAAAGGAGGAAGTAAAATTGTATCTGATTACAGATGACATCACTTTACATATAAAAAATCATGCAGACTCCACAAAAATACCTGTAGAACTAATAAACAAACATATTAAAACTGCAGGATACAAAATCAACATACCTAAATTAGTTGTCTTTGTGTACACTAGCAATGAATTATCTGAAAATAAAATTAAGGAAATGATCCCATTTGTAATAGTATCAAAATGAATAAAATACTTAGGAATAAATTTAACCAAGGAAGTAAAAGATCTGCACACTTAAACTATAAGGTACTGATTAAATAAGTTGAAGAAGACAAAAATAAATAGAAAGATATCCAGCCAGGTGTGGTGGGATGTCTCTTGAGCTCAGGAGTTTGAGACTACTTTGGACAACATAGGAAGATCCCATCTTTATGGAAACCACAAATATTAGCTGGCATGGTGGTTCATGCTGTAATCCTAGCTACTAGGGAGGTTGATGCAGCAGGATTGCTTGAGTCTGGGAGGTAAGCTATAGTGACCTGTGATCATGCCACTTCACTCCCCACTGCACAAGAGAACAAGACTTCATAGAGAAAAAGTAAAGAAAGATATGCCATTTTCATGGCTTGGAAGAATTACTATTTTAAAGATGTTCTATTACCCAAAGTAATCTACAGATTCAATGAAATTCTTATGAAAATTCAAGTGTCATTTTTTTTTTCCAGAATAGAAAAAATAACAACTAAAAGTCATAGGGTAGCAAAAAGACACTGAAAAGCTAAAGCAATCTTGAGAAAGAAAAACAAAAGTGGAAGTATCACATTCTCTGTTTCTAAACTATATTACAAAGCTATAGTAATTAAAACAGATGATACTGGAATAAAAGCAGGTACATATATCAATGGAATAAAAAAGATAGCTCAGAAATAAACCCGCATATATATGACATTCATTCACTGACAAGGGTGCCAAGAACACGTAATAAGAAAAGGAGAATCCCCTCAAATGTTGTTGGGGAAACTTTATACCCATATGCAAAAGAATAAAATTGGGCTAATATTTATATCATATGCAAAAATTAACTCAAAATGGATGAAAAATTTAAATGTAAGGTTTGAAATCATAAAATCGCTAGAAGAAAACTTATGGAAAAAGCTCCATGACATAAATCTTTGCAACTTTTTCTTTTTTTGATATGACACCAACAGCACAGACAACAAAAGCAAAAATAAACCAGTGAGACTATGTCAAATTTTAAAGTTTCTGTACAAAAAAAGAAATAACAAAATCAAAAGGCAACCAACAAAATAGGAGAAAATATTTGCCAACCATATATTTAATAAGAGATTAATAGTCAAACTACATAAATAACTCACACAATTCTATAGCCAAAAAAGAAAGAAAGAACCAAATTTAAAAATGGACAGAAAGGGCCCAAATAAACTTTTTTTGTTTCAAAGAAGACATACAATGGCCGACAAATACATATAAAGGTGCTCAATATCACTAATCATCAGGGAAATGCAAATCAAAATTACAATGAGATACCATCTAACACCTGTTAGGATGGCTATTATCAAAAAGGCAAAAGATAAGTGTTGGTGAGAATGTGGAGAAAAGGATACCCTTGTTGGTAGGATTATAAATTAGTATACCCATTGTAGGAAGCAGTACAGCAATTTCTCAAAAAAAAAAAAAAAATGAAAATAGAACTACCATGCTATCCAGCTATCTCACTTCTGGGTATACACCCAAAGGAAATGAAATCAGTGTTTCAAAGAGATATCTGCACTCCCATGTTCATTCCAGGACTATTCACACTGGACAAGATTTGGAAAACTCTAAATGTCCTTATATTGATGAGTGGATAAAGAAAATGTATGCGTGCAATGAAATATTATTTAGCCATAAAAAGCAAGGAAATCCTGATGTTTACAAAAACATGGGTAATCTTGAATGACATTATGTTAAATAAAATAATCCAGACAAAGAAAACAGACTGTATGATCTCACTTACAAGTGGGATTTTAAAAAATCAAACTCATAAAAACAGAGAAAGGTAACTTCCAGGGACTGTGAGGCTGGAGAAATGAGAAAATGTTGATCAAGGACTACAGACTTTTAGGCATAAAATTAAAAAGTTCTGGATATTTAACATGTTTCATGGGTGGTGATGGATGTGCTAATTAATTTGAATGTCATAATCATTGCACAATGTATATAAATATCAATAAAAGAACATTGTAAGAGTCGATGAAAATAAACTTTATTTTATACTCGGGGATAATTTAGAGATAAAGATGAATGTTTAGAAAAATACATATATTCAAAATAAACCAGTGGGAAATAAAACTGGAGCTTAGGAAACTTTTTAATCAAATTTGTTTAAACATCACATTTTTCAAAGTTAATGCACAGCAAAGTAGCCTTTAGAACAAAGAAAATTACAAGAATAGAGAAGAATGTTACATGATGACGATAGTTTGAATCCACCAGGAAGGTTTAACAAATTATAGAACTCCAAAATGTATAAATTGAGAACTGACAATGTTAAAAAGAAACATAAACAAGTCAATGACCATAGCTGCGGGCTTTGGTACTCCCTTCTTAGTAACATGTAACTACTAAACAAAAATTCAGTAAATTATTATATCCATTGAGTCAGAAAATGCACTTGAGATTTCAACACCTCTTTCATTAGAAAAACTCTTAGCAAGTTAGGAATAGAGGGAAATTATCTCAGCTTAATAACACTTAATTGAAACCTACAGCCAGCACACTTAATTGTAAAGAAAAAGGACTTTCTGCTTAGAAATGGGAACAATGCAAGGACACTGTCACCATTCTTTCAATACGGTACTAGAATTTTCTGTTCCTGAGATAAGAAAAGCAAATAAAATATATAGGTTGAAAAAAAAAAAAAAAAAGAAAGAAAGAAAACTATCCTTATTTGTGGATGACAGAATTGTCCAGGCAGAAGATTCCAAAGAATCTTTATAAAACTCCCAATAATAAGTGAGTTCAGCAAGGCCACAAAATGCAAGATCCACACATAGACACATACACACACACACACACACACACACACACACGTGAAAGAATAGAGACACGTAGAAGCAATAGAGACAGACATATGCAGAGACACAGACTCAGACACAGATAACACACACACACACACACACACATCAATTGCATTACTTTATGCATTACTTTATGTTAACAATGACCACATGGACATTGGATTTTAAAATACAATACCTTTTGCAATCACTTGAAAAACAAGGAAATACTTAGGTATATATTTAATAAAATACTATAGATTATATGTATTGAAAAACTATAAAAATTTAACGAAAGAAATTAAAGAAGGTTTAAATAAGTGGGGGCACATCATATTTATGGATTGGAAGACTCATAATGGTGTAGATACTATTTTTCTACAATTTGATCTACATTTTTAATGTAATTCCCATCCAATTTCAAGCAAGATGTTATGCAGACATAAACAAATATTTCTAAACTTTAGAATAGCTAAAACAATTTTGATAAAGAAGAATCAGTTGGATGAATTACTCTACTCTAAAATATCCTATTTAACTATAGTATTCAAAGCAATGTGGTACTAGAGTTTGGTAGACACACAGATCAGCAGAATAGAAAAGAAGATCCAGAAACAGGCCCACATAAATATGCCCAATTGGTATTTTACAAATGTGCAGAACCATTACAATGAAAGGAACATAGTTTTTTCAACAGATTGTATTGGAGCAATTAGACCTCCCTAGGCAAAAAGTGAACCTTAAGCTAAACTTTCCAAGTTATAAAAAATTAAATTGAAATAAAACATGAACTAAAAAGATATATATAAAGCTCTAACACTTCTAGAAAAAGATAGCAGAAAATCTTGAGATTTAGGGCTAGGTAAAATATTCTAATACTTGACATAAAAAACAGATCCATACACAGAAAAATTGATAAACTGGATCTCATTAAATCTGCACAACACAGGAAACAGACAACAAAGTGGAAAGACCACCCATAGAATGGAAGAAAATATTTGGAAACTATTCCTCTGACAAGATAGTAATAATTAGTATACATAAGTAGCTCAAGGAACTTGACGGGAAAAGATCAAATAATCCAATTAAAAATGGGCAAAAGACCTGAGTAGGTATTTCTCAAAAGAAGACATGCAAATGGTTCACAAGTATTTGAAAAAATGCTCCACATTGCTACTTTTCAGATAAATTCAAATAAAAACTGCAGTGATGTATCGTCTCATCCCAGTTAAAATGGCTTTTATCAAGATGACAGGCAATAATGGGTTCTGACAAGGATGTGGAGAAAGGGGAACTTTTCTACATTGTTGGTGGGAATATAAATTAGTAAAGCCAGGATGGACAATAATGTAGAGGTTCCTCAAAACGCTAGACATAGAACTCCAATATGATCCAGAAATTCTACTATTGGGTACATATCCAAAAAAAGGATATCAATATATCACAAAGATATCTGCTCTTCTGTTTATTGCAGCACTATTCACAGTAGCCAAAATATGTAATCAACTTAGTGCCCATCAACATATGAATGAATAAGGAAAATGTGGTATATACACATCTTGGAATATTGTTCAACCATAAAAGCAAATGAAATCCTGTCAATTGCAGCAACATGCATGGAGCTGGAGGTCATTGTGTTAAGTGAAACAAGACAGATACAGAAAGGCAGATATTGCATGTTCACACTTACATGTGGGAACTAAAGAAGTGGCTCTCATGAGAGTAGATTAGTGGTTACTCATCTACCACTGGAGGGTAGTGGGGGGAAGAAGGAATTAAGAAAAGTTGATTAATTGGTACAAATATACAGTATGATAGAATAAACAAGACATAGTGTTAAATAGGTCAGTAGGGTGACTATAGTTCTCAATAATCTATTGTACATTTCAGAAGTCTAAAAGATAATACTTTGAATGTTTCTAGCATAAAGAAAAGACAAGACTATAAGTGATGGATATCCCAGTACACTGTCTCGATCTTTACAAACAAATGACTGTATTAAATCATCCCATGTATGCCAAAACTATGTACATTTATTATGCATCAGTAAAAAATTTTAATAAACTAAAACATTTGTTCTCTGAAAGCTCATGTGAAGGGAAAAGACAAGCAATCGACTGATGGCCTGTAGCCATCCAAACTGCCTGATTGTTCCACATTATCTCCCCCAAGTTCCAATTACTATTTAATTTAATTATTTGATACAAACTTGAAGGTGTCCTGAGGAGTCTTATCTCCACCTAATTTTCTCATAATTAGGGTGATCATAAGTCCTGGAAAGTGAAGGTGTTCAGAAAAGTCCAGCCCAAAATACGCTGTTTTGGCACATTTACTATTTTGAGTTAAAAGCACTTGAAAACGAGCAGGTGCAAGAAAATCACTCTGACCTTTGCTCTGTTACTTAAAAAGCAGGAGATAAAATTCTCTTGTAAAAGATGCCCTACTTATATCAGAAGGAAATGAAAGAATTATTATTATTTTCAAAGATGGACAGTTAAAACTTGAGGAAAATTGATACAAGCAAATCTTGATAGCCTAACCCTTACTATACTAGTGACTTCTCCATCCAATTAACTGGCCTAACCTAAGCTTCCGTGCCTTGCCACATTTTTACAATGCATTGCTCGTTTTCTAATTCAGTGTATGAGTGTTCAACTCCAGCATTGTCTTTGGTCTTTATTTCTTTAGGTTCCTGGGCCACATAAAGTATGTATTAATTAAATTTAAATGCTTTCTCCTGTTGATCTCTTTTATGTCAACTCAATCCTCAGGTCCAATCAAAAAACCCTAGAAAGATAGAGGCAATGTTTTCATTCTCCCCCAAATGTCCCTGATTGACCTTGTTTAAGGATTTTTTATTTTATTCTTGGCATAACTATAATTCTCTTTCAGTCTTTTTTAAGTGAAATTCATTAATTTATTCATGCAATAAACATGGATTGAGTTCCTATTATGTGTCAGATACTGTGCTGGGTATTGAGGATCCAAAATAGTCATAAGGTGTTTACAGTCCAGAGAGCATAATGCCCTTGTGAAGCAAATGCAAGCATTATTTTGCATTTATATTATTTAGCTTCCTCAGAGAAAGATCAGAGAGCCCAACCTGTTACTCAGGAACTCGGAGAGCTAAAATGATTGTAAGAAGACTCTGAAATCTTACGTTTGCTCATTATTTTCTAAAGACATAATAGGTGATAGATGCAAATTTACATATCTTTCATTATTTCAAGTAAACAATTAGTAATACATCCAAATATCTACTCAAATTTTCAAATATTTATAAAAGTTATTCTATCTGTTAGATATAATAAAATTAATAAAATATAAACTAAATGAATTGTAACTTTACTAATTTCTCTTGGTTGATATTAATAGTAATATTATAATCCAGTAAAAAGATTTTATATGAATGGAATCGATTTTAATATTTAAAAGAAGAATCTCGTGTTCTAACAGTACAAACCACCTAAGAATGACTGGTCATTTAAACCGCTAAGGTAAATGAGCCTAAGACACAGATTTTAATACAAATGAGTAATTCATTAATATATTGTTTTATTCAAGTTTAAATAACTTTAGGCTTCATTTTTAGTGACATCTTTTTTTTTTCCTTTCAATTTTTAATTGAGGTTAAGAGAGTACACCCACAGTTTTGCTACATTGTTTTTGTGTTGCAAAACACAAAATTGTGTGTTGCAGAAGATTGGTGTAAAATTATTCTGTCACCCAGGTAGTAAGCATAGTACTCAGTAGGCAGTTTTTTTGATCCTTACCCCACTCCCACCCTCCACTCTGGAGTAGGCCCCAAGTGTCTATTGTTCCCGTTTGCGTGTTCATGAGTACCCAGAATTTAGCTCCCACTTATAGGTGAGAACATGTGGTATTTGGTTTTCTGTTTCTGCATTTATTTACTTAAGATACTGGCCTCCAGCTACATCCATGTTGCTGCAAAAGACATAATTTCATTATTTTTATAGCTGCACAATATTCCATGGTGTACATGTACCACATTTCCTTTATCCAGTCCACCACTGATGGACTTCTACGTTGATTCCATATATTTGCTACTGTGGAGCGCTATGATGAACATGTGCATGTATGTGACTTTATAGTGAAATTATTAATGTTCCTTTGGGTATATACCCAGTAATGGGATTGCTAAGTTGAAAAGTAGTTCTGTCTGAAGTTCTTTGAGAAACTTCCAAACTGCTTTCCACAATGGCATTCCCACCAGGAGTGTGTAAGCATTACCTTTTCTCTACAACCTTGTCAGCATCTATTATTTTTTGACTTTCTAATAATAGACATTCTGACTGGTGTGAGATGGTATCTCATTGTGGTCTTATGGTTGTAGGAGTGATCAGATGTGGATTCCTTGGCTGTAGGTGTGCAACTTCATTTATGGGTTCTCTAACATGTTCCACTGGATTATGCTCCTTCATTTTTTAAAGTACCATGGTTTGATTGACAAACCATATGTTCACCATATTCATAATCATGTGTTTTAGTGTAATTTTACAGAATATGCAATTCTCAAGAAGATATATATTAATATGTAACAGAAAAGCTCATAATTGCACTGAGGAAGTGTACTCAACTCTATGTATGTGTGTAGGATGGTAAATCCTAGATGTTTTATTTATTTATTATTGGATTTGTTAATTAGCAATATTAAGTATAAGAAATAAAAACAGATTTTTGTCTCACCCTAAGTCCAAGTGATATTAAAAACTGGTTCAGAAAGAAACAAACACTTTTGATATTCATTATTCAAGCGATTGTATAGAAACTACCAAAACTTTGATGAAGCAAACTAAAAAACTCTAATAATTATTTCTATGTTTTATAAATACTTAATTTGCAACCTTTCATGTACAAGGCACACATGAAACTTATAATCTTATTTAAGAGTAAGTAAACTATGACCTACTAGCTGGCTGCCTCGTTTTTGTTTTTGCTTTTTTTGAGACAGAGTCTCATTCTGTCACCTAGGTGTTGGAGTGAAGTAGCAGGCAGGATCTTGGCTCACCACGACCTCTGCCTCCTGGATTCGAGCGATTCTCGTGGCTCAGCTTCCCTATTAGCTGGGATTACAGGAATGCACCACCATATCAAGCTATTTTTTGTATTTTTAATAGAGACGGGATTTCACCATGTTGGCCAGAATGATCTCGAACTCCTGACCTCAGGTGATTCGCCTGTCTCGGCCTCCCAAATTGTTGGGATTGCAGGTGTGAGCCAGCACAGCTGACCTGGCTGCCTGTTTTATAAATAATTTTTTGGAACATGACCACATCTGTTTTTAAATTATTATCAATGGCTTCATTCTCACTTTGGCAAAGTAGTTGCAACTGAGGTCATGTACAGCCTCCCCAATCTGAAATACGTATGTGACCATTTAGAGAGCTGACTCCTAGTTTAAATTATGCTAAAATTCTATAAAGAAGTGAAATTTTCATGATCCATCACTTTATGTTCTCCAGGCTGCAAAGAAGAGATGTTAGAAGCATCTGTTTCTTGTTGTACATTCACAAGAAGCTGCATGATGTGATCGTTATACATGACCTGGCTTTTGTTTCAGAGGCAGGTATATATTTGAAAAGAATGCCCAAATCAGTGTTATGAAAGATATTCATTAAGGAACCTCCAAATCTCATGATATAAATGAGGTGATGCTTTCTTTTTCTGGAGAGGGAAGTTGCTTGATAATTTCTTAACTTTAGGAAAAATCAATCTGTCAGTATGTTCAAATACATAATCTTGCCAGTGTGTTCTCTGCAAAATAAAAATAGACTGAGTTTATTTGAAAATTTTATGTTTGGAAATTAAGAAAAATAATTTAGTGCTATAAATTAGTTTGTGCTAAGTTGTATATTTACATGTTATTAAGTCATTGTATATCATTGAATATAAAATTGTGTATTTATATATTATAATTTAGACATATATAGTGTGTGTTTAAATATAATCTATAGATACTTCAAGATACTTCAAAATAACTTTTGAAATGTTCCTTTTTCTTTAATTATTTTTAATAATTTATGTGATTAAAGAACTAAGTGCAAGTTATTCATCATACTAATGTTAAGTAAAAAGTTATTTTTTTAATTTTCTAGTTATATGAGTAATATGTAGATTGTTTAAAGTTGTTAAAAAGGAAAGAAAATATATAGTGCCTTCATTTACTTCCAATATTTTTATGCTTTTTAAAGGTTGTGAAATGTTTAAGTTAATCTTTTGCCTCCTTCTCCTTTTGTGCTTTACAACAAAACCAGCTATGTTTAATTTTTAAAATTAACTTCTCATAAAACAATTTAGTGAAAATATAATTCAAAATCATGTACTGATAAACAACACAATGTGTTTTCTATTATTAGATATTTATTTATTACCGGCTTTTCATTATTCCTATTAATACTGCTCACTGCATTCTTGAAGAAGGCATTCAAAAGTTTAGGAACCAATAATTCCTAATTATAATAAGAAAAGATGAACAAGTATTTTTCCCTCCATAAATATGCCATTAAAATAACAATAAAGATAAAAACATTACTCAAAAACATAATGCAATTAGGATTTTTATTCCATAATTGTATAGGTTTTGGAAAGAACTAAAATAAGCCCATTAAACACTGGGACATGACTAAAAAATATTGGAGGCAATGATTGTGTTGACCTTTGAAGCAGAGGACACTCGAACAAAAAAAAAGAGAGTGTTTGAATCCGTATTATCTACAAGACTGAAAATCTCTACCTGATATCAGCCATAGCAAATATATTGGATACTTCAATAGTCTTTTCCAACCCCACCCCCATCCCTATCCCTAGATTCACCTTCCCTTACCAGTATATTATATGGCTAGTTTTAAAGGGGAAAGGGCAGTGAAGATTATATATATATATATGTTTTATAAAAGATATATACAAAATATGTATGCTATAAAATATATATAAATATATATTCTATATATATTTCCTTTCATGTAATAGAAGAGACTAATATCCTACTTCTATGTACAAAACAGGGGAAATAGGTGGAAATCCCACATAAGTAGAATGATACCATTTTAAAGACCAGAGAATTTTAGTCAAGCCACATATATCCTTCCAGATTAACACCAAGCAGACAAAGCATCAGCACTAAACAGAGATAGAGGTATGACCAAAAAAAAATGACCTAGATAAATGTCTTCTTACTCTTCTTACTCTGGAAAAATTCTGGCTTTAAAGGTATTAATCAACAAAATTAGATAAGAGAAAGAAACAAGAGAAATTATAATTGAAATAGAAGCGGGAAAATCACTAACAAAATGATATATTTCTCAAAAGAGAAACTCAGGAGAACCTATTGGAAAACCATTATCAGTGATAATAAATTTTAGTAAGACAACTGGTTGCAAAATTAATATATAAAATTAATATATTCATACATATAAAATAAATTTCTAGGTAATATAATAAATGAAACTGATAGCAATAAACAATATTAACTAATTAGGAAAATTATAAGGAGGTCACAGTTACAAGATTTACATGAAAAAACTCATGTATGTACAGTTAGAAAGACTTAATATCATAAAAATGTGAGTTATCTTTACACTAATCCGTATGTAATAATTAAATTAAACAAGTACATGTTAATAGGTTCATAGCAGATGATATCTTTACTCTTTCACCTTTTTCTTATTCAAATAAATCTAAAGACTCATTTCTGGCACTTAGAAAAATATCTCTAGCCAGTACCATGATTTTTTTCTTTAATCTTCAGATAAATAAACAGTTATCTGTTTAGTTTTACTTCCATAGATAGCCATATGTTCGCAAATAAATTACTCATCTCACTAACATAATTACATTACTTGTGTTGTCTCTGATTTAGACTGGGAACTTCTACCTAGTCAATTAACCATTACATAAGAAAACATATAGGCCGAGCGTGGTAGTTTACGCCTGTAATCCCAGCACTTTAGGAGGCTAAGGCTGTTGGGTCATGAGGTCAGGAGATTGAGACCATCCTGGCCAACATGGTGATACCCCGTCTCTACTAAAATACGAAAAATTAGCCAGACGTGGTGGTGGGCGCCTGTAGTACCAGCTACTCAGGAGGCTGAGGGAGGAGAGAGTTGCTTGAACCCAGGAGGCAGAGGTTGCAGTGAGCCAACAATGCGCCACTGCACTCCAGCCTGGTGACAGAGCAAGACTGTGTCTAAAATAATAAATAAATGAATAATTATATAATATGTAATAATTAATTTAATACATTATGTT
>NW_012114544.1:7830064-7872608 GCF_000951035.1 Colobus angolensis palliatus | reverse complement strand
GTAGAGTAACCCAAACATTCATTCCTGAAGAATCTGGGCCACTTGTAGTCCTGCCTGGATTGGGCTATTACAGTTTCCCATTGACCTTAATCACACGGCATAGTAAAACTAACAGACACCCCAAGGGATCTCCTGTATTCCATGCTTACTCTTTCTTACCTCCACCATGGAATAGTAGACTAATTTCATCTTAAGAGTCCGGATCAATCACCCTAGCCAACACTAAATCCCTTCTTAGCCCACTGACTTATGGATAGGAGGAGCCCAAAATGTCCAGGTGCCAATCTAACATCTAGTTTAATGGAATCATTGTGTCTCCTGGTGGCAGCATTCCTCCCTCTGGAACTAAGACCTCTAGTCCAGCGGAATATAATGTCACAGGAACAGGAAGCAAAAATTGTGCTAGGGGGTCATGAGGGGTGAGGGGTGAGGGTGAGGGTGCCATTTCCACTTCCACCCCTTCATTCCTGGCCCCTTGAATCCTAGCTAAGAGAAACAGTACCATATATAGGATGCTGATTCAGAGCATACACAGCCTTCTAGGGAACTCTGCCCCCGACCTACAAAGTTTTGACGCCTAGTTGGCATTGTAACTGTGACTTTAAAAGGCCATTCCATCGGTCTATCAATCCAGGTGCTTCAAGATGATGGGGAACATGGTAAGACCAGTGAATCCCATGAGCATGAGCCCACTGCCACACTTGTTTAGCTATAAAGTGAGTGCCTTGGTCAGAGGCAATGCTGTGTGGAATATTATGGTGGTGGATAAGGCATTCTGTGAATCCACGGATGGCAGTCTTGGCAGAAGCATTGTGTGCAGGATAGGCAAACACATATCCAGAGTAAGTGTCTATTCCAATGAGAACAAACTGCTGCTCTTTCAATGATGGAAGAGGTCCAACATCATTAACTTGCCAGCAAGTAGCTGAGGAATGGGGTCTGCCTTTTCGAGGGCTCAGTGTTGGTCTCTCCTGCTGGCAAATTGGGTATTTAGCAGTGGCCATAGCCAGGTCAGCCTGATGGGTGAAAGTCCATGCTGCTGAGCCCATGTGTAACCTCCATCCCCACCACCATGGCCACTTTGTTCATGGGCCTATTGGGTGATGACAGGGGTGGCTGTGGAAAGAGATTGAGTGGCGTTCACAGGATGAGTCATTCAATCCACTTGATTATTAAAATCCTCCTCTGCTAGGGTCACCTGTTGCTGAGTACTCATACAGGATACAAATATATTCAGTTTTTGAACACTCGGAGAGTCCCTCCACATACCTCTTACCCAAATTTCTTTGTCACCAATTTTCCAACCATGTTTCTTCCAAGTCCTTGACCATTTGGCCAAACCATTCACTACAGTCCACTAATCATGATATAATCGCACTTCTGGCCATTTCTTCTTCCAAGCAAAGTACACAATGAGGTGTGCTGCTGGAAGTTCTGCCCACCGAGATTTCCCTCTTCCACTGTCCTTCAGGAATATCCTAGGCAGTGTCTGTAGTTCTGCAGCTCTCCATTTTTGGGTGGTGCCTCTATATCATGCAGAGTCATCTGTAAGCCAGGCCCTTGTCTCCTCTTCCTCTGTCAACTGATCATAGAGAACTTCCCATGAGCCCATTAGTGCAGGCTGGGCAAAGAAGGCAGGGTGGCAGGAGTAGGGACCATGGGCATTTGATCCACTTCCTCATGTAAGTTACTTGTGCCTCGGGACCTGCTCAAGCCCAATCATGTATATACCACTTCCATTTGAAGATGGAATGCTGCTATGCATGCCCCAATTTAAGGTAGATGGGTCAGAAAGCACCAGTTCATGATCGGCAGTTCGGGTAGCACGGTGACTTGATGAACCATAGTCAAACGTTCAGTTTCTACCAAAGCCAGGTCCAAGAGCTGTCTCTCAAAAGGAGAGCAGTTATTTGCAGAAGATGGTAAGACCTTGCTCCAAAATCCTAGAGGCTTGCACTGTAATTCACCTATGGAGGCCTGCCAAAGACTCCAAATAGCATCCCTATCTGCCACTCTTCTCATAGCTCCACTAGGCAGTGCCTCAGGGGGGAATCTCTGTGGGAGTTTCAACCCCACATTTCTCTTTCATACTGCCCTAGGAGAGGTTTACCATGAGGGCCCCGCCCCTGCAGGGAACTTTTGGCTGGGAACCCAGGCATTTCCATACATCCTCCTAAAACTAGGTGGAGGTTTCCAAACCTCAATTCTTGACTTCTGTGTACCCACAGGCTCAACATCACACAGAAGCTGTCAAGGCTTGGGGCTTGCATCCTTTGAAGTCACAGCCTAAGCTGTACCTTGGCCCCTTTCAGCCATGACTAGATTGAATGGGACACAGGGCACTAAGTCCTGAGGCTGAACACAGCAGAGGGGCAAGGGCCTGGCCCAGGAAACCATTTTTCTCTTGTAGGCCTCCAGGCCTGTTATGGGAGGGGCTGCCACAAAGGTCTCTGACATGCCCTGCAGACATTCTCCCCGCTGTCTTGGTGATTAACATTTGGCTTCTTGTTAACTATGCACATTTCTGAGCTAGTTTCAATTTCTCCTCAGAAAATGGGTTTTTCCTTTTCATTGCATCATCAGTGTGCAAAATTTTTAAACTCTTATGCTGTGTTTCTCTTTTAAAACTGAATGCTTTTAATAAAACCCAAGTCACCTCTTAAATGTTTTGCTGCTTAGACATTTCTTCTACCAGATACCTTAAATTATCTTCAAGCTCAAAGTTCTACAAATCTCTAGGGTAAGAGCAAAATGCTCCCTGTCTCTTTGCTAAAACACAGCAAGAGTCGCCTTTACTCCAGTTCCCAACAAGTTCTTCATCTCCATCTATGACCACCTCATTTTGGGTTTCATTGTTCCATATCATTATCAGCATCTTGTTCAAAGCCATTCAACAAGTCTCTAGGAAGTTCCAGACTTTCCCACATTTTTTCTTTATTCTTTGAAGCCCTCCAAACTGCTTCAACCTCCGCCTGTTACCCAGGTCCAAAGTCACTTCCATATTTCTGGATATTTTTACAGCAGATCCCTACTCTACCATTACCACTTTATTGTATTAATCCATTTTCATGCTGCCGATAAAGACATATCTGAGACTGGGTATTTATTTAGAAAAAAAAAAAAAAAAGAAAGAGAGAGGTTTAATAGGCAGTTTCTATTCTAAACTGTTATTCTAGTTTAACAGTTTCATGTGATTGGGGAGGCCTCACAATCACGGTGGAAGGTGAAAGACATGTCTTACATGGCAGCAGACAAGAGAGAATGAGAGCCAAATGAAAGGGGTTTCCCCTTATTAAACCATCATCAGATCTTGTGAGACTTACTCACTACCATGAGAACAGTGTGGGGGAAACTGCCCCCATGATTCAGCTCTTTCCCACCAAGTCCCTCCCACAACACATGGGAATTATGGGGGCTACAATTCAAGATGAGATTTGAATGGGGAGACAGTCAACCCTTATCAGCTATGAAAGTATCAAACAACTTCTTCCAAAAGAATGAAGAACTACTTGATTTGTTTCAAGAGGTCTGGAGTTTCCTTAATCATATCTTCCATAACACTGTCTTGAGCATTCTTTGTGAAGACAGATTTCCCTTTAAGCCATAGCCAGGCTCTATACAGATATTCAACTTCTTGTATAGTGAGATTGATGTTTATTTTTCTACTTGTACATTTTCTTCTTCACCTCCTTTCATAAATTGCTTCTGGCTCCCTCAGATTTGGGTAATTGGAGGAAGCAGAAATTTGTGTTTTCTCAGAGTATCCTTTATTCGTTTTATTCATAGTGATAGGGTTTTTAGTTGGAACCATATCTATAGCTGTTTGATATTTTCTTATCTTCCCCATTACCTTGTCAATCAGAAGTGGAATGGAGTCAATCTCCTGGTTATGTTCATAAAAGGAAGAGCATATGCCTCATAGCCTTCTTCCTTTACTCTGCTTTGGGTGTTGTAGATATGGTAGAATCATCTTGTATTATTATACCAAAGGAAACATGAAATAATGAAGTAAGGATACCTAAAGAGACTGGGTTCCTGAAGAAATGAGGTCATAAAATAAGCTCTCTGGATGGCTTATATATATTGTTCATTGAGAGAAATATGTTTCTATCTTTTTTAATATTCTGTATTTCATCAGACAAAAGTAAATTTTACCTAATAAGGTGCAGAAGGGTGTGATGAGGCAGGGGCACAGATCTCACCAGAAAGTACAGATATAATCTCCTTTCATAGCCCCAGTCATGGGCTTATAGATAAAACTCCTATTTATGTGGGACAGAACACCTGGGGAAAGGGGTGGCTGTGGGTGAAGTTTCAGCGGACTTAAACAGGCCTGCCCATCAGCTCTGAAGAGAGCAATGGATCTCCCAGCACAGTATTTGCGCTCTACTAAGGGACATACTGCTTCCTCAAGTGGGTCCCTGACCCTCTTGCATCCTGACTGAGAGATACCTCCCAGCAGGGGTTGACAGATACCTCATACAGGAGAGCTCTGGCTGGCATCTGGCAGGTGCCCTTCTGGGACAAAGCTTCCAGAGGAAGGAACAAGCAGCAATCTTTGCTGTTCTTCAGCTTGTGCTGGTGATACCCAGGCAAACAGGGTCTGGAGTGGATCTCCAGCAAACTCCAGCAGACCTGCAGCAGTGGGGCCTGACTGGTAAAAGGAAAATTAACAAACAGAAAGGAATAGCATTAACATCAGCAAAAAGGATGTTCACTCAAAAACCCCATCCAAAGCTCACCAACATCAAAGAAGGTAGATAAATACATGAAGATGAGGAAAAATGCGTGCAAAAAGGCTGAAAATTCCAAAAACCAGAATGCCTCTTCTCCTCCAAAGGATTACAGCTCCTCACCAGCAAGGTAACAAAACTGGATGGAGAATGAGTTTGACACATTGACAGAAGTAGGTTTCAGAAGGTGGGTGGCAACAAACTCCTCCGAGCTGAAGGAGCATGTTCTAACCCAATGCAAGGCAGCTAAGAGCCTTGAAAAAAGGTTAGAGGAATTGATAACTAGAATAACCTGTTTAGAGAAGAACATAAATGACCTGATGGAGCCGAAAAACACCACACAAGAACTTCATGAAAAATACACAAGTATCAATAGTTGAATTAATCAAGTGGAAGAAGGAATATCAAAGATTGAAGATTTACTTAATGAAATAAAGTGTGAAGACAAGATTAGAGAAAAAAAATAAAAAGGAATGAACAAAGCCTCCAAGAAATAAGGGACTATGTGAAAAAAACAAATCTATGTTTGATTGGTGTACCCAAAAGTGACAGGGAGAATGGAACCAAGTTTGAAAACACTCTTCAGAATATTATCCAAGAGAACTTCCCCAACCTACCAAGACAGGCCAACATTCAATTCAGGAAACATAGAGAACACCACAAAGATATTCCTCAGGAAGAGCAACCCCAAGACACATAATCATCAGATTCACCAAGGTTGAAATGAAGGAAAAAATGTTAACAGCAGCCAGAGAGAAAGAAAGGTCGGGTTACCCACAAAGAGAAGCTCATCAGACTAACAGTGGATCTCTCTGCAGAAACCATAAAAGCCAGAAGAGACTGGGGATCAATATTTAACATTCTTAAAGAATTTTCACCCCAGAATTTCATATCCAGCCAAACTCAGCTTCATAAGCAAAAGAGAAATAAAACCTTTTACAGATAAGAAAATGCTGAGAGATTTTTGTCACCACCAGGCATGCCATATAAGAGCTTTTGAAGGATGCATTAAATATGGAAAGGAAAAACCAGTACTAGCCACTGCAAAAACATACTAAATTGTAAAGACTATTGACACTATGAAGAAACAACATCAACTAACAGGCAAAATAACCAACTAGCATCATAATAACAAGATCGAATTCACACATAACAATATTAACCTTGAAAGTAAACAGAATAAATGCCCCAATTGAAAGACACAGCCTGGCAAACTGGATAAAGAGTCAAGGCCCATAGGTGTGCTGTATTCAGGAAACTCATCTCACGTGCAAAGACACACATAGGCACAAAATAAAGGGATAGAGGAATACTTACCAAGCAAATGGAAAGCAAAAGAAAAAGCAGGGGTTGCAATCCTAGTCTCTTATAAAACAGACTTTAAACCAACAAACATCAAAAGAGACAAAGAAGAACATTGTTTAATGGTAAAGGATCAATGCAGCAAGAAGAGCTAACTATCCTAAATATATATGCATCCAATACAGGAGAACCCAGATTCATAAAGTAAGTCCTTAGAGACCTACAAAAAGACTTAGACTCCCACACAATAATAGTGGGAGAATTTAACACCCCACTGTCAATATTAGACAGATCAACGAGACAGAAAATTAACAAGGATATTCAGGACTTGAACTCAACTCTGGACAAAGTGGACCTAATAGACATCTACAGAACCCTCCACCCTAAATCAACAGAATATACATACTTCTCAGCACCACATTTTATTTATTCTAAAATTGACCACATAATTGGAAGTATAATCTGCTGTCAATACCCTTTAGATACTGAAGATCCCCAATATTGATTCTTTCTCTTGTAGGATGTTTTCATAGGCCTGAGGAAATATTCACACTAAAGAGTTCCAACTTCTACTCTCTTGAATCAGTCAAATACCAATCTTTTTGGCTGAGCACTTTTGAAGTCCCCATTAGCAACAGTATATAACTGAACACCTGTAGAATCTTCCTGCTGATGTCATTTTGTCCTGGCAAAATCCTCTTGAGTGGATTTTTGTCCACCACAAAAAGGAACCTATTTCCTGTTGTTGATGAGAGTCATGCTTTCTTCTGATAGAGTCAGCTGTCTTTGTTATTTAAGCATGTAAATGGTTCCCACCATAGCCCTTCATCCTAGTATGTTCAGAAATGAGCCAAGTATCTGTCATTTTAACCCCCCCCAATTAAAGGAATACTTGACAGTATTAATGGATAGTTCTCTTACCATCACTCACATTGACTTGAAGTTACAAGTAAATGCCCTCTATCTACATTTATTAGAAGAACAGAATGTAAGTATGTATTTCTTTTGAAAGAAATTTTTCTTCCTAATACATTTTCTTCCTATATGCTTTAACATAAGCTTTTTTTTTTTTTTTTTTCATGGAGTCTCACACGGTCACCCAGGCTGGAGTTCAGTGGTGCCATCTTGGCTCACTGCAACTTCCACCTCTCACATTCTAGTGATTCTTCTTTCCCAACCTTCTCAGTAGCTGGGATTACAGGCACCCACCACCACTCCCGGCTACTTTTTTTTTTTTTTTGGTTTTTAAATAAACACGGGGTTTCACTATGTTGGCCAGGCTGATGTCAAACTCCCGACTTTGTGATCCACTCACCTCAGCCTCTCAAAGGGCTGGGATTACAGGTGTGAGCCACCACGCCTGGCCTAACATAACTTTTTATAAACTATCATGGTAGGAGATAGGCTAAGTCACTCTAGGTTCCAAGTCCACTCATTGACCTATGACTACAAACTGAAAGAAAAGGTGGTAATTGATCAAGGAAACCATTTTCAATACCTTTATTTTCCATTTTCCATTTGCTTTATTGATAAAATGGGCACCATATTTGTTGGCTCTCCACTTACCTTCATCTTAGGGATACTGTGTCACTTTAACTATCTCTAGAGCACTCTCCAATTTAGGTCCTCGAACCTTAGTCTCCTTAAAAGAACTTCACTTATCTCGCTTGTGATAGTTCGGTACTCTTCCTGGCTGTTATTTTTTCTAGATTTCAAGTCCCTATGCAGTCTGGGAGCTTGGAGGTTTAACTGCCTATCTTATTTTTAATTTTGACCTACAGAAGATTATCACCACTGAACTACCCAACGATTATAGTTCTTTTATCTTGATTTTCTTGTGGAGATTTATGTTCTAATGTACTGATCAGCACTCTCAATCCAGACTCATGGGAAAATCCAGATACAAAAATTCAACTAAATGAAAATGAATATGCAACATATTTAAATCTGTGGGATATAGAAACAGTAAGACTAACATGATAAAACACAGCATTAAAGGAATATATTGGAAAATAAAAAAGATATAAAACAATAATCAATATTTCCATCTTTGGAAATTAGAGAAAAAACAGCATATAAGCTAAACCAAGTAAAAGAGAAGAAATTTTAAGAATTTGAATAAAAACCCATAAAATCATAAACAGTAAAACAACAGAGAATATCTGCAAAACCAATATCTGATTATTTACAAACATAATACAATTGATAAAATTCTAGCTAGGATAGCCAGGAAATATATAAGCTACAAATTATAAACATCAATGGTAGAAGAGGGGACATGAAGACTGTTCCCATGGACATTGAAAGAATAGTAAACATAATGTGAATAAATCCATGTCCACAAAATTGATAAATAAAATGAATGATTGTTTTAAAGACACAAATGACTAAAACTGAAAAACAGAGAAATAGATCATCTGAATATAAGCCTATTCCTATGTTTTCTTCTAAAACTGGAAAAAAAAAACCCTAAAAATTGTAAAATAGAAAACTTTCAAAATGGAAAGTATCAGGCCAAGATGATTTCAGTGGCAAATTCTACAAAACATTTATCAAAGAAATGATACCTGTTCTCCACAGTAATCTTTAGAAAACAGATGGAGAGGAATTAGTTCCTAACATTCTATGAGTTCAATATTATCCTAATACTAAAACAAGACAGAGGCATTATAAGAAAGGAAACATACAGACCAATATTTCTCATGAACATAGATTCAAAAATCTTTATTAAAACATTAGCAAATAAAAAAAATTATAAAACAAAGAATTATACAACATAACCAATGAAGTGAGATTTATTCCAAGCATGAAATGCTGGTTCAACACCACCATATCATAGGCAAAATTTTTTAAAAAATTATATACTCATACTAATTGATACTGAAAAAAAATTTGACAAAAACAAACACCCATTTATAATAAATTTTGGCAAAATCAGTATCAAAGTGAAGCTCCTCACCTTGATAAAGAACATCTACTAAAAACCTATAACTATAATCATACACAATGTTATAAAACTGGTTGCTTTCTTCTTTTTTAGTTTTTTTACAATTTTTAATGCTGAGGCACATGTACCAGATATGCAGATTTGTATATAGGTAAGCATGTGCCATAGTGGTTTACTGCACCTATCAACCCATCTCCTAAATATTAAGCCCAGCATGCATTAGCCATTCTTTCTAATACTCTCTCTCCCTGCACCCTATTCCCTGATAGGTCCCAGTGTGTGTTGTCTCTCTTTTCATGTCTATATGATTCCATCATTCAGCTCCTACTTGTAAGTGAGAGCATGCGATGTTTGGTTTTCTCTTCTTGCATTAGTTTGCTGAAGATAATGGTTTCCACTTTGATCCATGTTCCTGAAAAGAATATGATCTTATTCCTTTTTATGGCTGCATAATATTCCATGGTGTATGTGTACCATATTTTCTTTAGTTTATCATTGATTAGCATTTGGGTTGGTTCCAAGACTTTGCTATTGTGAACAGCACTGCAATAAACATATGTGTGCATGTGTCTTTATAGTTGCATGATTCCTTTGAATATATACCCAGTAATGGGATTCCTAGTCAAATGGTATTTCTGGCTCTAGCTCTTCGAGGAATCACCACACTGTCTTCTACAAGGTTGAATGACTTTACATTCCCACCAACTGTGTGAAAACATTCCTATTTCTCTGTACTCTTGCCAGATACTGTTGTTTCTTCATCTTTTAATAATGGCCATTCTGACTGGCATGATATGGTATCTCATTGTGGTTATGATTTGCATTTCTCTAATGATCAGTTATGTCGAGATTTTTTAAATATGTTTGTTGACCTCATCCATGTTTTCTTTTGAAAATTGTCTGTTCATATCCTTTGCCCACTTTTTATTGGGGTTGTTTGTTATTTTCCTGTAAATTTGTTTGAGTTCCTTGTAGATTCTGGATATTAGACCTTTGTTGGATAGATAAATTGAAAAGATTTTCTCCCACTCTGTAGATTGTCTGTTCACTCTTATGATTGCTTCCCTGTGCAGAAGCTCTTTAGTTTGATTAGATCACATCTGTCAATTTTTGCTTTGATTGCAATTGCTTTGGGCAATTGTGTCTGAAAATCTTTGCCTCTGTCCATGGCCTAAGTGGTATTGCCTATAATTTATTCTAGTGTTTTTATAGTTTTGGGTTTTACATTTAAATCTTTAACATATCTTAGAGTAAAGCCTTGTGTTAATCTAAGATAGATTAAAGACCTGTGTTAGATTAAAGACTCATGTTAATTTTTGTATACGGTGTAAGAAAAGTGTCCAGTTTCAATTTTCTGCAAATGAATGGTCAGTTATCCTAGCAGAATTTGCTGAATAGGGAATCCTTTCCCCAGTGCTTGTTTTTGTAAGGTTTGTTTATGGATATATGATCTTATTTCTGAGTTTTATATTCTCTTTCATTGGTCTATGTGCCTGTTTTTGTACCACTACCAAGATGTTTTGGTTATTGTAACTTTACAGTATACTTTGAAATCTGGTAGGATAATGCCTCCAGTTTTTTCATTTCTGTTTAGGATTGTCTAGGTTATATGGGCTCTTTTTTGGTTTGATATGAATTTTAAAAGAGCTTTTTTCTAATTCTGTGAATAATGTCAATGGTAGTTTGATGGGAATAGCATTGAATCTATAGTTTACTTTGGGTAGTATGACCATTTTCACAACATTGATTCTTCCTATTCATGAGCATGGAATATTTTTCAATTTGTTTATGTAGTCTCTGGTTTCCTTGAGCAAAAGTTTGTAGTTCTTGAAGAAGCACTTCACTTCTCTTGTTAACTGTATTCCTAGATATTTTATTCTTTCTGTAGCAATTATGAATGGGAGATCATTCATGATTTGGTTCTTTCCTTGCCTATTGTTGGTATAAAGGAATGCTTTTGATTTTTGCACATTGATTTTGTATCCTGAGACTTTGCTGAATTTGCTTGTCAATTCAACAGGTTTTTGGGCTGAGATGATGGAGATTTCTAAATATAAAATTATGTCATCTGCAAACAGAGACAACTTGACTTCCTCTCTTCCTGTTTGAATACTCTTTATTCCTTTCTCTTGCCTGATTGCCCTGGCCAGAACTTCCAATACAAAGTTGAATAGGAGTGGTGAAAAAGGGCATCCTTATCCTGTGCTGATTTTCAATGGGAATGCTTCCAGCTTTTGCCCATTCAGTATAATATCGGCTGTGAGTTTGTCATAAATGACTCTTACTATTTTGAGTTATGTTCCTTCAATATCTGGTTTATTGAGGGCTTTTAACATGAAAAGATGTTGAATTTTATCAAAGGCCTTTTCTGCATCTATTGAGATAATCATGTGGCTTTTGTCTTTCAATCTGTTTATGTGATGAGTTACATTTATTAATTTGCATATATTGACCATCCTTGCTTACCAGGGATAAAACCAAGTTGATTGTGGTGGATAAGCTTGTTGATGTGCTGCTAGATTCCATTTGCCAGTATTTTATTGAGACTTTTTACATTGATGTTCATCAGGAATATTGGCCTGAAGCTTTCAATTTTTGTTGTATCTCTGCCAGGTTTTGGTATCAGGATGATGCTGGCTTCAGAGAATGAGTTAGGGAGAAGTCCCTCCTTTTCACTTGTTTGGAATAGTTTCAGAAAAAATTGAATTTGTGTTTCTGGTAGAATTCAGCTGTAAATCTATCTGGTCCTGGGCTTTTCTTGTTTGGTAGTCTATGTATTACTGCCTCAATTTCAGAACTTGCTATTGATCTATTTGGGGATTCAACTTCTTCCTCTTTCAGTCTTAGGAGGGTGTATTTGTCCAGGAATTTATTAACTTTTTCTAGATTATCTAGTTTATTTGCATATGGCTGTTTAAAGTATTCTCCAATTGTAGTTTGTATTTCTGTGGGGTCAGTGATAATATTCCCTCTATCATTTTTTTTATTGTATCTATTTGATTCTTTTCTCTTTCTTCTACATTAGTCCAGCTAGTGGTCTATCTATTTTACTAATCATTTCAAAAAAACAGCTCCTGGATTCATTGCTTTTTTTTTTTTTTTTTTGAAGGGTTGCTCATGTCTCTGTCTCCTTCAGTTCTGCTCTAATCTTGGTTATTTCTTGTCGTCTGCTAGCTTTGGTGTTTGTTTGCCTTTGGTTCTCTAGTTCTTTTAGTTGTGATGCTAGGCTGCTGATTTGAGATCTTTCTAGCTTTTTGATGTGGGTATTTAGTGCTATAAATTTCTCTCCTAACACTGCTTTGGCTGCATCCCAGAGATTCTGGTGTGTTGTCTCTTTGTTCTCACTGGTTTGTCTTCTTGATTTCATTGAATAATCAATAAAAATTTCATTGAACAACCAATAATAAATTTCATTATTTACTCAGGAGTCATTCAGGAGCAGGTTGTTCAATTTCCATGTAGTTATGTGATTCTGAGTGAGTTTCTTACTCTTGAATTTTCATTTGATTATGCTGTGGTCTGAGAGACTGTTTGTTATCATTTCATTTCTTTTGCATTTGCTGAGGAGTGATTTACTTCCAATTATGTGATCAGTTTTAGAGTAAGTGCCATGTGGCACCAAGAAGAATGTGTATTTTGTTGTTTTCAGGTGCAAAGATCTGTAGAATAATTCTAGAATATATTAGAATAATTCTATAATAGATCTAGAATTTATTCTAGTGTTTTTATAGTTTTGGGTTTTATGTTTAAAGATCTGTTGATATCTATCAGGTCAACTTGGTCCAGATCTGAGTACAAGTCATGAATATCTTTGTTAATTTTCTGTCTCTATGGTGTATCTAATATTGCCACTGGGGTTTAAAGTCTCCTAGTATTATTGGATGGGAGTCTAAGTCTCTTTTTAGATCTCAAAGAACTTGTTTTATGAATCTGGCTGCTTCTGCCTTGGGTGTATATTTAGGATAGATAGCTCTTCTTGTTCAATTGACTCCTTTACCATTATGTAATGTTCTTCTTTGTCTTTTTTGGACTTTGTTGGTTTAAAGTCTATTTTGTAAGAAACTAGGAGTGCAACCCCTCCTGTTTTCTGTTTTCTATCTACTTGATAAATGTTTCTCCATCCTTTATTTTGACTCTATGTGTGTCCTTGCATGTGAAATGGGCCTCTTGAATACAGCAAACCAATGGATTTTTACTCTTTATCCAGCTTGCTACTCTGTGTCTTTTCGTTGGAGCAAAGTCCATTTACATATAAGGTTATTATTGTTATGTGTGAATTTGATCCTGATGTCATGATACCTGGTTATTTTGCTGACTTGTTTATGCATTTGCTTCATAGTACCACGAATCTGGCTATTTCAGTGTGTTTTTTGTAGTGATTGGTATTGGTTTTTCCTTTCCATATCTAGTGCCTTTTTCAGGAGCCTTTGCAAGGCAGGCAAGGTGACACATTCCCTCAGCATTTGCTTGTCTGAAAAAGATTTTATTTCTCCTTCACTTTGGAAACTTAGTTTGGCTGGATATGGAATTCTAGTTTGGAAATTATTTTCTTTAAGGATGTTATATATTGCCTTCCAATCGCTTCTGGCTTGTAGAGGTTCTCCAGAGAAGTCTGCTGTTAGTCTGATGGGCTTCTCTTTATAGGTGACCTGACCCTTTTTTCTGGCTGCACTTAGCAATTTTTCCCCCATTTCAACCTTGGGAAATCTGATAATTATGAGTTGATCTTCTCATGGGGTATTTTACTGGGGTTCGATTTCCTGAACTGGAATATTGGCCTGTCTTGCTAGGTTGGGGAAGTTACCTGGATGATATCTTTAAGTGGGTTTTCCAACTTGGTTCCATTCTCCTCACCTCTTTCAGGTATCCCTATCATTCATAGATTTGGTCTTTTAACAGATCCCCATAGTTCTTGGGGGTTTTGTTCATTCATTTCCATTCTTTTTGCTCTAATCTTTTCTGCCTGTCTTATTCCAGCAAGATCGTCTTCATGCTCTGATATTCTTTTTTCTATTTTGTCTATTCAGCTATTGATACTAGAGTTTGCATTGTGAGAAGTTCTCGTATTGTGTTTTTCAGCTCCATCAGATCACTTACGTTCCTCTCTAAACTGGTTACTCTGGTTATCAGCTCCCGTAACACTTTTATCATGGTTCTTAGTTTCTTTGCAGTGAGTTAGAACACAATTCTTTAGCTCAGTGAAGTTCATTATTATCCATCTTCTGAAGCTTACTTCTGTCAATTTCATCCATCTCAGCCTCAGTCCATTTCTGTGCCCTTGCTGGAGGCCTGTGGCAGCCCTTTGAAGGAGAAGAGGCACTCTGGCTTTTCGAGTTTTCAGCATTTTTGCATTGATTCTCTTCTTCATGGGTTCATCCATGTTTGATTTTTGAGGCTACTGACTTTTGGATGGGGTTTTATTTGGTGTCTTTTTTGTTGATGTGGTTATGTTCTGTTTGTTTTTCTTTTAGCAGTCAGACCACTCTTCTGTGGGGTTGCTGCTGTTTGCTTGCAGTCCACTCCAGCCCCTATTTGCCTTGATCCCTCCTCTCCCTGGAGTTATCACCAGGGGAGGCTGCAGAGAACAAAGATGTCAGGCTGCTTTTTTCTCTGGGAGCTCTGGAGCTCTGTACCATAGGGGCACTGGCCTGATGCTGGCTGAAACACTACTGTATGAGGTTTCTTTTGAGAGGTCTCAGTCTCAGTCATGAAAAGTGGGGTTAGAGACCTATTTAAATAAGTAGTGTGCCTGCCCCTTGACAGGGTAGATTTGCTGTACTTGAGGGGATCACCCTCATCTGGGCTACCCTGATTCTCTAGAGCCAGAAGGCAGAAAAGACAGGCAGGATACCACAGCTGCCCCTCCTCCTGGGGGCTCCTCTCAGTGTTATCAGTGTTCTGCCCACAAATTCCTTCCTGGGGATGCCGAGATTTCCAAAGGGAGGCTCCACCCACTGAGGAGGAGTTGATCCAGTCCCACTCTCTCTCACGGGTGTCAGTGGCAAGGGAAAGGGGCCAAGAATGATGGCAGCGATCCCTCTCCCTGGGGAACTCTGTCCTGTTAGGCAGCCTCTCCCTGGCTGCACTGGCTGGAGGAAGTGGGGTAGAGGGCTAAGCCAGTGGGTTTTGGCTTGTGGAGGTCTGTGGGAACAGGCCACTTGGTTCCCTGGCTTCAGCCCCCGCCTTACAAGAGTAGATGGATTTCCTGCCTCAAGGTATTTCACAGAGTCGAGTATACTAACATTCCTGTGTCACAGTGCCTGCTCAAAGCAGCTGCCCACTCGAGCAGCCCCTGTGGTTCTCCAGATTCTCCACAGCTTTCTGTTTGGGCCCCAAGGCTCTGGTGGCCTGGGTTCAAGAGGAGACCTCCTGATGAGCAGGTTGCAAGGATCCTTGGGAAAAGCCTGGTTTGCAAGGAGGGGAAGTACAGTTCCTCGTTGTCTTCCTTGGCTGGGGGAAGGAGCTCCCTTTGCCATGTGTAACTCCTGAGTGGGGTGTTGCTCCACCCTGTGTTCGCTTGCTATCCAAGGGTCATGCCCACCACCTAGTCAGTCCCAATAAGAGAAGTTTTGTCCCTCAGTTGAAGATGCACAGTGCACTCACAGTTTTTGTCTTCGGTGGGAGCTGCTGAGCAGAGCTCCCTCTATTCAGGCATCTCGGTTCCACCCCTGCTTTTTTCTTAATATCAGGAAAAAGGCAATGACTATTCAACATCCTACTGTAAATTTCTATCTGTTGCAATAAAATAAAATTTATACATATTTAAAAGTAAGAGATAAAAATATATTTGTCTCTAGATGACATGGTTTTATCTGGACACACCCCTGCCTCTACCACAATGTATCCAAAAAAATCCTGGAACTTATAAGCAAGTATGACAAGGTTACACAATACAAGTTTAATATACAGCATTAATTGCTTTTCTGTATGCCAGCAGTAAACAGTTGAAATTTAAGATTTAAATAAAAATACCATTTACCATATTATAAGAAAAATAAAATCTTAGGTATAAATTTAATAAAATATATACAAGATATGTGTGAGAAAAACTACCAAACTCTGATTAAAGAAATAAAAGAATATCTAAATTAATAGGGAGATACTCTGTGTTGATAGATTGGAAAGCTCGATATTGTTCAGATATCAATTTTTTTCAATTTGATTTATAGATTCAACACAGTTCCTATGAAGATTACATAATGGTATTTTGTGGTTATGAACAAGCTGATTTAAAATTAATACAAAATGGCAAAGATTTGGAAGAATGAACACAATACTGAATAAGAGCAAAGTTGGAGGACATATACCACCTTATTTTTATAACTTACTATAAAGCTAACTTTGACAGCATAGGCTAACTTTCTACCCTTTAAATAAAGTCTGTGCTCAATGACTTTCTTCTAAAGAGTGCAGTATGAAAAGGATGAGAAAAGACTTACCTTGAAAAAATCTGAAAAATACTATCTCAGTCATGTGATCAAGGTCAACATCAACAACAATAAGTCATATTCATGAGACATACATTTGATAGGATGTGATGAAAATGGCACATTTTATGGTCTTCCTTTGAAAAATCTATAACCCCAGTTTAATCATGAAGAGGAGAACATCACAGAAATACCACTGAAGGCCATTTTGCAAACAGTAACCTGTACTCTTCAAAACTGTCAAAATCATCACAAACAAGGAATGTCTTAGATACTGTTAAGCCAAGCGGAGCCTTAGGAGACATGAATGCTAAATGTATTGTGATATCCTGAATGGGATTCTGAAGCAGAAAAACAAAATTAGGTAAAAATCAAAATATGAATAAAGAATGAATGTAAGTGAATAATAATCAATATTAGTTCATTAATGTAAAAAATGACCATAGCTATGTAAGATGTTAATAGGAGAAATTGGTTATGCAGTATTTGAAAGCCTGTTCTATTTTTATACTTTTTCTGGAAATTTAAACTGTTCTTTAAAAAGTTTATCTTTAAAGTAACAGAAAACAGAGCTCTATATGTAATGTTATAAAAAAAATCTTCAAACTAGTCTAAGTGAAAAGAAGCAAACATTAATGCTGTATAAAGTATGCTGTATTTGTGTGGTAAATATATATATTTTACTTTCATTGACTATATCTGGAGACACCCACAGAAACTTAGAAAATTGGTCATCACTAGAACAGGAGAGAGAGAGACTTACTTATTACCATGCATGCTTTTTTTTTTTTTTTTTTGAGACGGAGTCTCGCTCTGTCGCCCGGGCTGGAGTGCAGTGGCCAGATCCCAGCTCACTGCAAGCTCTGCCTCCCGGGTTTACGCCATTCTCCTGCCTCAGCCTCCCAAGTAGCTGGGACTACAGGCGCCCGCCACCTCGCCCGGCTAGTTTTTTTTTTTTTGTATTTTTTAGTAGAGACGGGGTTTCACCGTGTTAGCCAGGATGGTCTCGATCTCCTGACCTCATGATCCGCCCGTCTCGGCCTCCCAAAGTGCTGGGATTACAGGCTTGAGCCACCGCGCCCGGCCTACCATGCATGCTTTTATGCTGCTAGGATTCTGAATCTTGCATCTATAGTACTTAAACCAAAAATAAATTAAATAATAAAGAGTAAACATTACCTATGTAAAAAATATACAGTATAATATGAATGTGTATATCTCTGAAAATTCAGAAGAAAATCCTAATCTTGAGACTGGCTTCCCAGAAGGAGAGTCTGAGATTTGCCAGGAAGTTTGCCAGGAGACTAAATAGGTATTTAGGAATATATTAAAAGTAAAGGCAAAAACCATAGTTACTTTTGCACCAACCTAATAAAAGAAAAGGGAAGAAGCTAAGCAAAGTGTAAATTGCAGGCAATACCCCATCCTTCACCTTTTATTGCAGTGGCGCTCTGGTTTGAAAATTATGGCTCAGAGTGAGTTTAAACTCCAGGAAAAAGAAGCAGGTTTTCATTCATCTCAACCAGTTAGTGGCTAAGTCTTTGCTCTTTGCCTTCACCCAAGTGATGTAAATTCCTAGAGATTTCCCTCTGAAAACTATGTTGAATAATCTGAGACAGTCTCCTGAAAATAATCCTATATGAGGCTCATGTGAAGCAAACACTCAGAAGCTGGAGGAATGCACAAAACTGTAAAAGGGATTAGTGGGAATGTGGTAATAGGACTAGTATTATCTGTTACAACGCAGTATAAAAAATAGTTTCACATAGATAGAGGCATAACCTCTGTACTTGCTTTCTTAAAGGATGGGCTATATAAGAAGAGAGTAGACTGGGATGGCAGCTGAGATAAAAGATTGTACAAAATTTTCACAAGATTTAGAAAGAGTCAAAAGAGTTGCTACTGTGTAATTTAATCAGGAAAGTATAGGGAAATCTCAAAGATATATTCTTTAATTTAAAAATAAAGCAAAGAGAATTATTATGGAGAAGACGATAGTCATGTTGTAATATAATCTTTGACTAGAGTGAGTGTTTCCTAGCTCAAAAGACACAAACAGCATTCTACTAAGAAAAATAAAACCTGTATTTGTCTACACAAATGCATGTAACTAAAAAACAGATAAAATTAAAGGCATGTAATAAATCAGAAGATTACAGTGCTTTTATTTTCCTTACTTTTTTTTGGCTCATGTTTACAGAACTTTGCAGCTTCTTATGGAAGGAAATTTTAAATAAAACCTGAACATATATAGGCTTTTACTAATAAGTCAAAAAAAACTTCTATAGAAGAATGAGCAACTGTTATAAACAGTTCCCTCTCTCATCACATGCATATCAAATAAAAAATTCAGGTAGAAATAAAACATAACCTACTAGATATTATCATTATTCAAATAAATACAAATTAATTCAATGATAGCTGCTAGTTTTGTCTGTCAAATTGGCAATTAAATCTTAATAATACCTGAATCCATGTGGCTCTAATATTGTACATCCAACCGACAACATCAACAGTGTAACTGTTAACAATGCTTATGATAGAAATTTGTTAATATTTACCAATAGTTTTGCTAGTAATCAAAGTGTGGAGATACAATAAAGCCTTAAAATAATAACTGTTAAATCATCTCTCTATATGAAGAAATCATAAATTTAGAGTTCCCTTCCCTCATACCTCAAATTACTTTTCAAATAGAGCTAGTGATTATACACTATTAAAAGAAACAAAATCTGGCAGTTACTATCAAAGCTCTAGATAGGGAATATATTACAATCTTAAAAACAAATTCAAGAAATATAAATTATAGAAAGGTCCATTTGGTCACAGTTTTAGATATCTGTAAATAAATATAATATCATACATGTAATACCAGTGTTACAAGTCTAAGGTTTCATAATGTTAAATTAACAAATGAACATTTTGTAGAAGAGTGGAAGAAATAATAGGCCAAATATCTGAGTTTATGTCAGCTCCTGTCACTATCCATGTGACTTTGGGCAAGTTGTTTAACCACAAAAGCCACTGCTCACATTATTTCTTGACACAATTGCATACACTCTGACCACGTTTAACATATAAGATTTCTAAGTAATAAATACCACAGGCCTTCATTAACAAAGTGATCTATTTTGGTCATATTTTCCTTTTATTCTCTGATAGTTTCATTCTGTTTATTTTTTTATTTGACTCATTGAATCACAAAATGCACCAGGATGCCTTTTGCATGCAAGCCTTTGGCAATATTGATGAAATATATTTATATTCCTGTCTATTATCCATATTCACACACTTTTCCTCAAGATTTCCAATCTTCTTTTTATTTCCAAAAGCTTGTTATCATCAAAGACAATCTTGATGTCAGTTACTCAGTATAACCTTCTCTGCCTGTGCCTGCTTACATGACAAATTAAGTCACTAAACATCAATCATTATTTGCGCTATTAATTGTATTTTCATTTATTAGTGGGTTTTCTCTTTTACTTCAGGTTAAACCGCATGAACTCAGCTATTTGGGGCATCTTTCCATCCTTCTTCATCTTTTCAAAGTGTTTTGCATAGTAAACGTTCAATAAAATTACGATTTGTTAATTTTGAATGAGGCAATATGCAATCTGAAAGGGATGAGGACTGGCAGTTGTGACAAGAACCAGAGAGAAGATAGTCCTGACTTTTTTTAATGTATTATATCTTCCAAAATGTTTTGAAATTTATCTTTCTAAATCACAGATCTGTTCAAGTTATTATTTAAAGTCAACAGGCCCTGACCACCAAAATTACAAACTTTACAACAAAGGATGTCTTCAAAACGGTTCTTTCAAACATGAGTGATGAAGATTGATATTCTTAATTTTAAAAAATCTTGTGTATTAAACATAATAGTCCATGTATACTTTTTTATACGAGTCCATCATGTAGTAATTGTTCAGTAAGTATTGTTACGTATGTGTTATTATTAAACATTTCTATATATTTGAAATATCTCAGAAGTAGGACAAAGTGAAAACTTTTACATTTAACATAAAATTATTTTTATTTTTTCTCAGCATTAGCTAATTATGAGTGTTTTACTACCTGAATGCCTCCAAATTTTTAAATAAAATCATATAAATATTTGAACATATAGGATCTATCTGCTTGTTAAATAGCATATATTTCAGTATTTTGGCATCACAGTTAATAATATAATGTATTAATATGTTTTAAAATACTTTTTGATTTAAGTGATCATCATGTGAAATACCACTGCATAATATGGAAAGTCAAATATAGATTTAAAATCCTGATGTAACTTCATCACTTTAAATATAAGATAGTGAGGCATCTTTGTATTTTTCCATTGCCAAACTTTGATATCTGCAGAATGTATTGCCAGCATCCTGTTCTAACAGGCAAGAAATCTTAGAATTATCTTTTGATCTCTCACCCTACTTTTCTGTCTATTCCAACCATAAAAATTGCTGCTTTTTCATTTAGATTGCCTCAAAAATTCATTTGTCTTTTTAATTTTTTTCCAGCCAAAAATGACCTGGAATTTTGAATAAATATAAATTTTCAGAATCAATATACTTTTAACATCTAAACTTCAGATGACATAGATCAGGGTGGAGAATTTATCTGTGGATTTCTTCATAAAATTTCAATAGCAATCATTTCTGTTAGATTTTCATATTTCTCAATTAGATTAGTCTACGTCATTCTATCTTTTTTAATACTTCCTTTCATTATATAAACTAGTCATACATTGCATATATTATTTCAAACTGCCCATGTTCCTCAAATAGATTCTCATCACCACGTGTGACATATTTTCAAATCACACAGGATGAAAGCCTAGTTAGATAAACAGAATGAAGTGCACAGTTATGAAAATATTCTTTGCAAAATCTTTGCACTAGAATTAAAAGTTGGCTGTCTATGGTAGACAACTTAATGTGTAAAACATTAGAGGAAAGAGATTAGGCTATATATATATATATAATACACACACACACACACAAGAATATACTGAACAAAATAAATATTAAGTCAGAGATGTAAAATGAAGTATTGTCTACCTGGTAGAAAGGTAGAATACTTTATCATTGCTCTAAAAATAATACTTTATCATTGTTTTAAATCCAAAAATATTTAAATGGCTAACTCCAAAATAGATCTAAGCCCTGAGATTTAATGTTCTATGAGGGTTTAAAAGATTTATGCACACATTTGTGGATACATTAGTATTTTAGTATTTAAACATTTTGAGTTAAATATGATTTGGAAAACATTCATCCTTTTCTCTAATTGGTAAAAAGTTTCTCTGAGGAAAATCTTTTAATAATACTAAGTGTTATGATACAATAGGATGAAGATCTCGTTAATACTGAGTTGGCATTTGCTATACTGCAATACTCCCTAAAGACTTCTACTTTGAATTTTTTCTTATTTGATTAAATAATAAAAAAGTTATAATCATAGTCACATGAATTAATGTGTTGTGTCTCCAGGAAATATAAAAATATATTGCTATGATACAGGATTTTTCAAATATTCAAGCCCTTTCCTTAAAAATGAGTGTATAGTGGGTAATTTTTGACAAGAGTGTACACTTACATAACTACCACCCCAGTCAAGACCTAGAAAACTTCCACCTACCAGAAAATTTCCTTATGTTTCTTTTCACAATTCAACTACCATAATTGCATAATGTATAATCCAGGAAACAACTGATCTGATTTGATTCAGTATAGATTATTTTTCCTCTTCTAGAATTTCTTTTAAAAATGATTCATACAGTATGCTTTGTATGGGTCTTGCATTCAGCATAATTTGTATTTAATTCTTCTGCTGCCCAGGCTGGTCACGAACTCTTGGCCTCAAGAAATCCTCCTACCTCTGCCTTCCAAAGTGCTGGGATTATAGGTGTGAGCCACTGTGCCTGGCCTTAAACTGTTTTTATGACCTTATGTCATTAATGTAAGTGCAATTTTTGTTTTGAGTTTAAAAAATTAAAATAGCTTTCATTGTATGGTTATCGCAATATGATAACTTCAAATGTCCACTGACAATAGCTGTGACTGATGCTCATTCAGTCATGTGTGTATCTGAGAGATTCTCTACCTGCATATATTTTTCTACTTGATATTAGAAAACAAGATTCTTACTGTTTTATTTTTTGAAAACGCTTACATATTTATTTTTTGAAAAGTTAATATGATTACATTTTATTATATTAATAGTTTAATTGATTGTATACCATTATCTGTGCTTCTAGTTAACATATACATAAAATGAACACATTTTGTTGTTTAAATTGGTTGTTACATTATATATTAATGCTTTTTATAATTTTATTGTTACAGAGAATATTCTAAAATATTTCAATATTTGGCATTTTTATTTATGTTATAAAGAAGAAGAAAATCAAACTGCAATTGAATTTGAAAATTTTATCACAGTTATTTAGAGCTGACACTTCAGCTAAGGATAACATTATTAAGTCATCAGACATAAATTATTGCTAGCGCTATAACTTTTTCCTTTGTTTTAATTGAATGTGCAGCTTCCTCAATTATACTTTAGTATGTATAATAAAAATACATTTATACTTTAGGCAAACCAAAAATTGAACATAGATACAATGAATTTATTACTCAAATAAAACAATCATTATGTCAAGAAAGAGTTAAATAAGCATGCTCTTCAAAATTTGAAACATATTTAAATGTCAAGTTGTATGACTATTGTATTTGCTATAAATTTGCAGCTATTTCAATTTAGCACAGGTATAATGTATCATATATACTATTATGGGATGTAAAACTTTGAAAACAAAAAGAGGCCTTGAGATCAATATACCTAATAATTTTACTTGGGAAGGGAAAAGACAGAAACACTATTTTTGTTGATTTGCCAAATATCACCCAACAACTTACCTCCAGAGTTGAGCCTGATGCCCGTGCTAGGTACGGAAATGTGAAAACGCTAAAACATTTAGTAAATCTATTAATTTTACCCCAAATTATTTTATTATGCAAATATTTTATATTCTCTTTCTCAATTTTTTTAATGGGTAATAGTTTCACATATGCATGAGTTTAAAAAAACGTGTACCACAAAACCATCCTTGTGACTTCATAGATAGAAAAAAAGTCACATCCATTTTCCAAGGTAAAAGTGGACATAAAGTTTTTTGTTTGATTTTTGTTTTAGAAAATTAATTCAGAAAGAAAATAAGTGGAATATTTATTTCACTGGGCTATGTATTTCCCTTCATCTTTATTTAATGATTTTATTTTTTAAATATTAACTTAAAAATACCTTAATTCCATATGGATCTTCATAATGACTATAACAGTGGTCACACCAAGGAATTGCAATATGGAGTTATACCTGTGGTTTAGAAACTTTTTAAAAGTCAAAACATTTCTGTACATTTAGCCACATGATATTTACATTTGATTTATTTGGTTTTAAGATGGTTGAATACGGCAGATGGATAATTTGTTGAACCGATATTTTTCATCATATAGACATGGCTTGTGAAGTTGAAAATAAATTTGATTTTCACCATCTGCACATAGATTTTTTTTCTTGCATATTTAGCACAATGTGACATCTAATTTGGTTACTAAAGTCGCTCTTCATATTTCTAAAGGCAAAGAATTATGATTTATTTAAATATTCTGTACCATACAGCACTATTCACTTTTGCAAAGTGGCCTTGAGTATGAAAAATTGAAAATGTCTATCACGTTAAAAGGTAATTATCTGTGTTTTATACTTGTTTAAAAACATTAAGACAAGATAAAAATGAGACTAGCCCTCACCAAACAGGAAGTCAATATTAAAGTATTTACCTGGATCTTAAAATATAATAATGTCAGACAAAAGGGAAATATCCTTTCTGTTACACTTTCTCTACTTTATATTGCAAAATAATATATTTAAAAAATTAATTTTCAAGTTTATCTTTTTATTTCATATAGAACTAAAAGTAAAAAAACATAAGTCTATGGTTCAAAGAGTCAAATTACGTATTTTGTGGTATGATTCACATTATAACTTTAAAGAAGTTATATGACAAAAATGGAGCCAACATTTAAATGATTCATATCAAAAGAATTTCCCAATTTTGTAAATACTTGCTTTTTTGTACATATGGAAGATAATTATATAAAATGTGTATGTGTTTGAAAAGTTTTATCTTTATTTAGGCTATGTATTTGTATTAGTTAAGCAAAATCCAGGAGAGCAAAATATCGCAGTGGTTTATGCAGGATATAACTTAATGAATTCATCGTTGCTATCATGCTGTACAATTAATGGTGAAAGCAAATATTCCCATGATTGAGCAAACTAATTTTTTTCTTTATGAGAGTATTTGAAAATATTTTAGCAAACCAGATGTATAAAATATGTTATATGTTAAACTTTATTTCCCAATACTCCAATTCAAAACAACCAAGATATGGTATAATGAGTTACCAAAAGGCCTTATGCTGCAGTAAATAAACACTGTGACTTGGAGTCAGACAGAACAGCTGATATACAGCTTGGCTGCTTTCCTTATTATTTACATTACTTTGTGAAAGTTACAAAAATCTGTAGCATTTCCATATCAAAAAATTCTGAATAATAACAAAACTGATCCCAGAATTATTTTAAGCATGTGTAAAATGGTAAAATGCCTAGGACATAAAGGTAAAACACAAAAGTTATGGTTGTCATTATGTAGAGTCTATTTTGACCATGGTTATATGTATATCACGATTTAAAAACATATAATAATCTTTAGTTAGATTTAAAGTTTTAGTTATGTTACACAAGTTTTAACTTTTAAAAAGACCTTATATTCTGTTATCAGCTGAATTGTGGTCCCCCAAAATTCAGTTGTTGAAATCTAAACCCCAGTACCTCAGAATGTGACTTAATTTAGAGACAGGACTTTTAAAGAGGCAATTAAAGTTAAATGAGATCATTGAGGTGTGCCCTAATTGAAATGACTGGTGTCCTTATAAGAAAAGAACATAAAGACACAGACGCACACAGAGGAGAGACCTTGTAAAGACTGAGGGAAAAGAAGGCCATTTGCAAGACAAGGAGATTCAGAAGAAACTATCCCTGCTTACATCTTAATCATGGACTTCAAGTCTTCAGGATTGTGAGAAAATAAATTTTTGTTTTTTAAGTCATCCAGTTGTTGATACTATGTTATGCCAGCCATGGCAAATGAATAACATTTTATTTTATTATTTTATGGCGTTATGCTTTTATTTTCTTCTTGTTAGTTATTTTTCTGTTCTAATGGTAGTAGTATTCTGCTACTAAATGGACATTTTATTCTTCTACTTCCTTTTTAAAAATATTTTATTTACTACTCAGAGGGAGTATAAGATGAAATAACAAGTAAATGCTTTCGGAAGAGAAACATATGGCTTAACTAAGTTTAATTAGTCAAATTTTAACTAATTCATTAGATAACTAATTTAATGAATCACTTAAATTTTAACTAATTTTAAATTAGTTACTGACACTTAATAGCTTTGTAAATGTGAGAAACTCTTTTAATCTCCATAGTTCTCAGTTAAATGTACCTCCTCCCTTTCAGGGTAGAGATTCTGTTTTATTTCTATCACTATGGACTAACAATATGTCTGGCACATAATAAAGACTGAATAAATCTTTATGGTCACAGAAAACGAAAGAAATAATAACATAATAACATAATAATAAGAATAGGTTTTGATGTGAAGCATTTTTATTTTTGCACTTTGATTTTTTTTTAATTTAAAACTATTACAATCTATATTTAGAATCTTGAAGGTGATGTTTAAAATTTAAATTGCCTATATTAAAATATTAAATACTTATTATAGTAACATTAATTTTTTTTTAAACAGTTTCACTGTTGTTGTCCAGGTTGGAGTGCAATGGAGCAATCTCGGCTCATTTCAATATCCACCTCCCAGGTTCAAGTGATTCTCCTGCCTCAGCCCCCCGAGTAGCTGGGATTACCAGCACCCGCCATCGTTGTATCACATAGAATTTCAGTTTTTCTAATAGTTAATTTAAAAATCTAGATTAAACTTTTTGTTTCACATAACTTTGTATTTGTTTGCTTTCTTTGTAATGATAACATGTGGAATCTATTAGGATCTCATGTGTAACCTTGTTACTTCTTACTACCCAGAGTAGTAAGAAGGCATCATGTGTGTCAACATACCCCCAAAATATTTCATTAAAATATTTTAAAATTATACTTGTGTGATTTTCAATTTGGTGGAGCTTGTATAATAGTTTTGTTCATTTAATGATTCATCTATGTGATTAACATTAGTCTTTCTCACTTGAGTAAATCTTCATGAGAGATGTAATCATGTGAACTTTGTTCATCATTTTTTGTCTTCAGTGTTTTAAACAGCATCTAGCATATGATAGATATTATTTATGAAATAACAAATTTATACATGAAAAAACGTATACATAGCCAAATTTTTACCTTATGTTAACGGAATTTTATTTTTTAGATTGCATTTGGCACTAAACATTTTTTAATTTAAAATGGTTAACAACATATATTTTAAAATAATATACATTTACATTAAGTTAAATTTCTGCATTTAATTTTTAATTTTTCTGATTGTCTACTATAAGTCTGTAAAAAAATAAAAAGAAAAACCAGAATATGAGATGAATCCACATAATTCAAATCACTAAAATTTTGATAAAATTTATCATTAGTTTATTAGTATACTATACTAATAAGTATAATAAGGATGATTTGCTTTGTTTCTTATGTTAAATTTATACACATTTTTAAGAAACTTTTCGGTATTTGAGAACATAATTCAAGTCATAACTAGGCAATAATACATGGATAAGAAAACCAATATTTAGGTTTTTCAGTTAAACCAGAAGGTTGGAGGAAACCATGCTACCTCCAACTTTTAGTGATGCATTCATGGTAAAAGTCCAAATAACCCAGAATGCATCTCTGAGGATTATTATCATTGGTAGTCAAGTTTTGTCTATTTGAGTCTTTCCTCTTTTGTCCCTGGAGAGTCTAGCTTAAGAGTTCATGGGATGAGGAAGTAGTATTAATTTTTGTTTTAAACTAATCTTGTACGGGTCTGCCACTCCTTCCTTTGCTATGAATGGAGTAGCACTGGAGAAAACCAGCTGCAGTACTTGTGAGGTAGAATTGCTTCTTTGGTTTGGACCTGAGCTGAATTCTAAATATTGAACATAAAAGGAGAAAGTGGCAGTGTGGATAGGCCATCCTTTCAAGGCAGATACACATTCAGGAGTCTCTAAAAGAATGTTCTTGGGAAACAAAATTGGCCTGTTAGGGCAAGTGAAGAAGATCCTTATTAGAAGATCTGGTAAAACTGTCATCCAAGATAATGATTTTTATACCAAAGCATTCTTGGAATACCAGGCTATAAAGTCACTTTCTATGTTAAAATTATGCACTGGGTAGTATTTTATGTGTACTATATAAGCATATAAATGTATATGCATAATCATGTATTCTTTATAATATATACACGAAGATTTTCCATCTCTGTGTTTTATATAAAATTTAAATAACCCTGGTATAAAAATACCCATTTTTTTCATGCCAGATAAATTAATGTTAATTAAGCACATTAATTTCTGTGTTGATGCTAGCATTTTATGGAGGTGGTACCATCTGTTAGACTGAAAAGTACTGTAAAGGTAAAACATATAAAATCTATTCACATTTGTAAATCTGTAGTAATGTTATGTTTTACTGTCCAGATCTCCTGGCTTTATTTACCTTTAGAAAAAAGGTTAGGATATAAAGGAATATAATTCTGTAAACGTACTAAGCTGGGTTTATATCCTGGTCCCATTTATTTTTCTTTGGAAAAGTTACTTAGCTAAAAGGGGAGGAAAATTCTAATCTTAGTTACATGACTTAATACCAAATATATTTGGAAGAATTTAATCAACCTCTCTTTTTCTTCATTTCTTATGAAACAATATGATTTCAATTATTGATTGATCTATGATTAATCTTTATAGCTAATATTAGTATTTTTCATTTGACTAAAGCTTCATGAGAGATTGAATCATGTTAGCTTTGTTCATCATTTTTGTGTTCAGTGTTTTAAACAGTATCTAGCATATAACGAACACTATTTATGAAATAAAAAAGTTATTCATTGAAGAAAAGGTACACATACATTTATCAGTATTTTGAATCACTTCTCCTTTGTGTGAGACTTGGGAGAAAGAGTTCTACATAATACAGTAGTCCATACTGCCTCATTCTATACCCTTCCTATATTTGTATGTATTATTCAGCCTCTCTAACTTTTTTTACTATCCTTAGAAAGTCGATATGTAGATCTACTTATCAGAGTGCTTTAAATAATCAATAAATGTAATGGATTGGATCTGAAAACAAGATTTATTACAAATCTCATTCATTTATACACTTTGTTAAACAGAATTGTTATATGGATGGTTCTCAATGAACATATTTTAATAATTAAATTAAGAATACATAGCATAATTCTGGAATGTGGTTAGAAACCCATTTGTCCAAACTATAAAACTAGGCATTAGTTTTAAAATATATGAGACAGAGTGGGCCAAATATAACTGCAACTGTATTATATATATTTACATTTAGAATGTGTGTAATGCACACGATACACATATTCTAACTAAAGTAATGATCTTAGTCAAAATGCACAGCAGTAAGTCTGTACTAGACCAAAAGACTTGGGTATTGAGGAATGAATCAGTGGAAGGAACAAAAGATTGCTATAGTTTAAATATAACACCTAAAAACTTCATTTGTTCTAATTTATCTGAATTAAGTACTAAATATTGAGTTATCATTTCAATAATAGAATCAGTTAAAATATGTTTAGTAGCAAATATTAGAAAACTTACCCTCAGAGGATACTTATGCTTTATATATTAAGGAATTCTCAGGATTGATTTAGCAATTTAGTGTCTTCAAGATTTCCGTTCCTTCACTTTTAATCTTTCAACTTCATCCGGGTGGCAATATTACCTTTCAAGGTTAGGAAATGGCTGCTACAGTTTCAAACATTACAATATCATTCTTCAGCATTCTCAAAACAAAGAAACAAAGGTTGAAAGGAAAAATGGGGAAGGGAGCTAGAGAAAAAAAAAGACTTTCTCCTGGCCTCAACTTTGCATTTCATCAGAAAAGAAATAGTTCCCCTTTAAGTTGAGGTAATGTGTATGCAACCTCGAGCCTAAAAGAAGTTATATTTGCTTCAGCATTAAACAAAATCATTGTAACTCTTTAAAAACACTGATACAGACTGCCTTTCCAAACCAGTTAGTTCAAAATCTTCAGGGTATCAGGATGTCATAAAACTTCCTCAGGTGACTATAATGTGTACCTCAATTTGACATTCACCAGTTAAACCTGATTGTAATTCATCCTCTTCATCAAGGCAGTTTTTATCTGAATGAAATGGAGATTCTATAAACAAGGAAGAAAAAAGAATAATAAAGCCAAATAAGAACACCATACAGAAGCCTCATATAAAGTGGATCTGCAATATCTCACCTGATTCAATTGCTCCTGCAGGAAATAGAACACTAAAAAGTCTTTTACTCCAATGACAACATATTCAAGCCATTCCCAAAACATCCTAAGAAATAAAGCTTGAAATAGACTAAACTTCATGAAGACTTGAGCTAGCATCATGAGTAGGGGTTATGATTACTAGGAATTGCAAAGATTGTGTACTTGTTTCTAAGTGTGGCCATGTGTTTAAAGATTACAAGGGGGAAAAGGACATATCTAAATGGGGATAATATATATTTTTTTCATTTGAATTTCCCACAACTGACAGCAAAAGCAAAATGCTGGTCTATTTTTACCAGTGTTAAATAAAATATTGTGCTGAAAATCTTAATTTCTAATTTAAGATCTAGTTTTCTGTCACAGCCAGATTTACTTTATTCTCATAAATGAATTGTGATTTAAATGTAAACTGAAATGATATAATTACAGTAATTCCAAATCTATACAATGTATGACATAAAATTATATTTGATATTTCCACATTCATTACTTTGCAAGAATATTTGTTTCTATACATAAATTTGTATGTGATTTGGTGATGACTGCAGCAAATACTTGCTTTAACTTTGAAAATGTATTTTGGCTTATTCACAATGCAGACAATCGGTACCATATGCATAATGATGGATATGATCAGTTACTGGAGTTAAACGTAAGTTAATGGAGAAATGATGAGAAAATGAAGCAGAGGGCTCAATAAAGCTAAAAAAAAAAAAGGAAGAAGAGAGGGAGAGAAAAAAGAAGGGAGTTAAAATGTTGCTGGTCAAGCCTGCATTTGTACAAATGAACGCGGTGAACTATATGGTGTGCAAACATATTCTAAGTGGGTTGTAACAATTCTTGATGCTAGTCATAGAAAGGATAAAATTGGAATAAATAACAAATCAAATAAGTTAAAATGAAAGTCTTTCATTAACAATGTGCTAGTTTTAAAATATTACATACATATAAATTAAAAGTTCAAAAAGTTTTAAATAAAATCCCATTATGGAAAAAGAAAACTCAGAAATGTCAGAAATAATTACAGATGAATTTTTAATGTATGCAAATACATATTTTTCTGTATTAGTGACAGGTGCACTGTTATTTTTAATGGAGTAAAACATTTCTTATTAGAAGCTGTCAGGTGCTCCCAGCTGACAAACATGCTTAAGGAACATGTTTCAGTGCAGCATACTCAGTAAGGTTCTCTGCTCACATTTTCATTTTAATTCATTCTTAAGTCAAGCAAATCTGAAAATATTCACCTGAAAAATTAATAAAATATCATGTGGAAGGCAATAGCTTTCAACTAGTCCTTCATCTGTTTTTTAAAAAACAAGTGAGAAAGCATTACATTATTAAAAATACAACATGTCTATGGTGTTATATACATATTATGGCTCCTATTAACATGGTTCATCTGTTTCAAATTCTGTATGTCAAATTGCTTAGTATCACTTGACCTGTGAATAAACGTTTACATGACATAATTAGTTTAGTTACTTGAAATATTTAACCCTATTATTTCAAACAAATACTAAACAGAAAAGGTAGAACCATCTCTTAGAAATTAAAAAAAAAAAACTTTCTGTTTAAACATGTGACATCAAATATATAAACTATGTGAATAAGAGATTGAAAATTATCTCATAAAAAGAACAAAAAGTAAAGGTACAATAATGATCAATTAAAAATGGAAAGGTCTGCAATAGCATACTTTAAATTGCACTCCAAGATATCAAAAATAAAAGTGACAATACAAATGATAAAGAGTTTGCTAATGCCTTTTCTTTTTTTTTTTTTTTTGAGACGGAGTCTCGCTCTGTCGCCCAAACTGGAGTGCAGTGGCCGGATCTCAGCTCACTGCAAGCTCTGCCTTTCGGGTTCACGCCATTCTCCTGCCTCAGCCTCCCGAGTAGCTGGGACTACAGGCGCCCGCCACATCGCCCGGCTAGTTTCTTTTTTTTTTGTATTTTTTAGTAGAGACGGGGTTTCACCGGGTTAGCCAGGATGGTCTCGATCTCCTGACCTCGTGATCCGCCCATCTCGGCCTCCCAAAGTGCTGGGATTACAGGCTTGAGCCACCGCGCCCGGCCGCCTTTTCTTATAAAAATACAGATAAACACAATCCAGAAATAGTAACTCAATGTATTCACCATGAAACTATCCATCTGTTCTGTAAGTGTGTGTTTATTATTACACATTAATTTATCTCAAAGTTGAAATAAATGTTGATAAATAGCAAAGGAATAAAGTAAAATAGAAGTTTATCTGTACCTCAAAAGACTTTAAAGAATTCATTGTCACAAAAATGATACAAGGCACAATGACACTGTAGCTGAAATGAAGTATTCTGTTTTTTCAAAGTTGATTTAAAGAATTTGGGTAGAAATTACTTCATTTTATATTAATCCAGAGTTGTTTCCTGTTCAGACAACAGTTGAACTTTCTTAGTGATATTTTTGTTATTTTTTGTGTGTTTCTGTATTGTCTTATGTGATTAATAGAAAAATTAGAAAAGACAGCCTTATATGCACTTAGGCTGGTACCATTTTAAACTGTAAGTCCTATTAAAGGAGGAATAGCAAGGGAGAAATAAAATTTGAATGACATCTCAAGGGGATCACTCTGCCATGCAGCAAAATTGATAATATTTTTTATAGATTAAGTTAAAAATAAAACCATTAAAAAGAAGAAAAAGATCTAAAGCTACAAAAAGTCAAAACAAATAAAAGGCTGTTGAGACATCTCCTGGTTTATTTCATGGAGTATGAATATAATAAAATCAAAACAACTTTATATAACAAAATATCAGAGAGAAAATTAAGATGCACTTTGAGAAATATTTGCTATAAATATAATTAAAATGGTTAATGTCAAATAATTCTTCATAAAGAAGAGGAAACACTTATAACCAAAAACTGACAAAATATTTTAATACAAAATTTCCAAATGTTTGAGAATAGGCTTAATTATGAATATTAAAATGTAATTTAAAACTGTATCATTTTGTTGTTGTTTTGCTTATCACTTTGACTTTCTAGCTTGTTCCATGGATGTATATGTGTTCCCTCATTTCAATGTCACACTGGCTTGACTGGTGCAAATCTACATTCACCTTGAGATATAAGTCCTCAATTTTGTTTTTGTTTTTATCTCACCAAGACTGAGTTATCTAGATCCTTTACATTTCGATGGACATTTTGGAAATAGCTTGTTGATTACTACCAAAAAAGGAATGAAAGTTCCTGAAATTGTGACTGGGATTTTATTGAATCTATGGTTCTTTAGTGAGAATTGATTTTTCAACAATATTAGATCTTATTAACCATTTATATGGAATGACTCATCATTGTTTGAGATTTTCTTTGATTTCTCAAACCTCTGGGTTTTTTTTTTTTTTTCATTATACAGATTTTGTTCACCTTGTGTTTAATTTATGGCTAACTGAATTACGAGTTTTGGCACAATTATAAATAAAATGTTTTCTAATTTTATTTTATTCTGTTTGATGTTAATATTTGAAAATAAAATTATTATATATTAAACTTCCGCAACTATGCTGAGTTGTTATTTCTAGTTGCTGTTGGTAGATTTCCTAGATTTAATATATAAACAGTTATGCTTTTAGCAAACAGAGACATCGTTACTTTTTTCTTCCTGATCTAGGACCAGAAGAAAACGATAAAATGAAATGAGAGTATGTATCCTCAAGAGCAAATGTTCAATATTTTACCATCAATTATGATGTTAGCTGTAGATTTTTTATGTCATTTGTTAGATTAAGTTCCTTGATATTTTCAGTTTACTGAAAGTTTTTAACAGAGATTGGTGTTGATTTTTTAAAAATTATTTTTCTGTGTCTATTGAAAAGTTTGTTGAAAACAACCTTGTGTTACTGAGATAAGACTTCCTTAGTCATGGTGCAATATTTTTAAAATATGTTTTTGGGTTCAGTTACTAATATTTTAAAGTATTTTTATACCTACACACATAGCAGTAGTAGACCATAATTTTCTTCATTTTATTGTCTGTGTGAAGTCAGAGAATTATAATTCTGCTATCCTCATAAAGCAAGCCAGAGGTTATACTTCTTCCTTTGTTTTCTGAATAAGTGTGTGTAAGATAGGCATTCATTTTGTCTTAAATATTTGTAAAAATTCACCAGTGAAATCATCTGAATCTGCAATTGTCCCTGTGGCAAAGTTTTTGATCATGAATTCAACTACTTTAGTAAATGCAGGTCTGTTAAAATTTTCAGTTTTATCTTATATAAATTTTACTCCATTGCAATTTTTAAGGAATTCGTTTATTTTATCAGAGTTTTCTAAGATTCCCTGACATTCTGGCTCCCAGAAGCTCTAACATTGTAATGCTCCATCATGTTTCCTTCTTCTAAGACAATGTATCTTGCCTCCCTTTCTCTGGAGATCTGTTTCCCAACAATTCTTGCTAAGTTTCGCATGCTCCACCTTGGGCACACACACATGAGACAGTTTTGACCCCGATCTTAGTCACGGTCGGTTTAGTCTCTGCTCTAAACTGCTTCTGATTCAACTCTCCCTTATTATTTAGTTGTCATTCTGGGGTTCTGTGAGAATTATTCTGTCTCCTATAGTATGTCTGTATAGTATTATCTGGAGTCTATTAGCTGCAGAGCAAGCACAATTAAAAGCTCCTAGTTACTTACGGTGTTGGAGTTTATCCTAACAGCATGCACTCCTAGTCAAAAGACTAAATGCTGGTTTAAAGAGTAAATGATTAGAATAACCTTTATATTAAGTGTATGATCTATAAATCTCAAACTTTCGAAAACAGTCACATAAAAAACTGTTGTATATAAAATAACATAGAACTAGAAGGGGTAGAGCAAAGATGGGGAAGCTAGGGTCCTTTTTCTTTCAGAAACATATAGGCAAAAGTGAATGTCAAATTAATTAGAGCTAACTCTAAAATGTTATTTCTTGGGTAGAAAATCTTGAGCTCATCATTATTCTTTGACATTTCATACCCTTATTAAAATGTCAGTTTAAAAATAATGCCCATTTTATAGATTCATGAAAATTAAAAAATATATAGAAGTCTTATTAATTTCAAGTTAAATAAAAATGACAGTAATTACTTGTTAAGGGTTGTGGATTGTGTGATGCTTCATAAAAACATAGAATTTGAATTTAATCTTGAAGAAGTGACACAATTTTTAGCTGATGACATTATAATTGTGCATTCAAAGATAATATAATAAAAAGGGGGGCTCTAGTTTAGGATTTGAGGACCTAGTAATCTGATTATACCTAAAAAAGGAAAGTGGGAACTTATATCTGGATAGCTATGTTTAGAATTGGGCATTTATCTAGCTTATTAATACCCTTTCTCATTGATCTATTGTAAATTCTATGAAAAAATTATATTTTTGTGTTTTTAATACCTATGATAGAGGTACTACATTTTGAAAACAATAATTCAGTAAACAAATAGAATTAATAAGTAACTGCAAATCCTAAAAGTCAAGCTAAGGTATTGAATTTGATAGTTAATAGTGTGAGAATTGGAAGGATTTTTTTTTTTTTCTTGAGATGGAGTTTCACTTTTGTCGCCCAGGCTGGAGTGCAATGGCACGATCTCGGTTCACTGCAACCTCCGCCTCCTGGGTTCAAGCATTCTCCTGCCTCAGCCTCCTGAGTAGCTATGATTACAGGCATGAGCCACCACACCTGGCTAATTTTTTTTTTTTTTTTTTTCAGTAGAGATGGGGTTTCACCATGTTGGTCAGACTGGTCTCAAAGTCCCAACCTCAGGTGATCCACCGGCCTCAGCCTCCCAAAACACTGGGATTACAGGCATGAACCATCGCACTGGCCCAGATTTTCTTTTTCTTTTTTAAATAAGAATGGGTATTTAACTATGACAAAGCTCTGTAACTTCAATTTATCTGTTTTTTTTCTTTTTTTTTTCACAGTTAATTGTGTCTTCCCAGTTTTAAGAGCAAGATGAAATTTAAGAATGCAGTTACTATTAGGAAATTGCTTTATTCATATGGTCAAATGCATTATTATCACTAAAACATTTTATAGAGATTACTATTTCGACAGAAATTGTAACAGTATGACAAAAAAGATATTCTTCTTATTAAATTACCAAATTACAAAACTAATATCTTTGTAGAATCTTTGGAAATTGACACATCTAATTAAATAATAATTTAACCCCTAATTGTTATGGCCACTATAAAGGAATCTTACATCCAATGTAGTCTAGATTAAAATGTAAAATATTTTTATAACATATAAATAACATTGGTAATCAACAATTTGTAAAGTGTTTGTCCTTGATTATGTGAACAGGAAGTTTCCCTGTATCTATACCACAATAATATATTCATATTTACAACTGAATTATCACATAATTATTAAAATACATCTTCACTTTCTTAAAGAGGTCCTAATTTATGGCAACAGAAGACCAGCAAACTTAAAAATCACTAAACATTTAAATAGTTGCTACTTAATCTGCTGGCACTTTGGTACAATGGAATCAACAACTGTGAATACACATATCCATAACCTATCAATTATCTCATTCATGAGGTGTTGTTTTGATGTAAATGTAAAAATTTTAAAAATAATGTTTTGACTTTAAATCAATATTTCAAGTATACCTTTTTACATTTATATAATGTCAAAACATTCCAAGCTGAAAAAAAAAAGAAAAAGAGAAGGGAAAAAGCACCACACAGCCCTATTTAGTCTATTTACTGTGCTTTCAAGTAAGACATTTATTATTTTAATAAATCAAAAGTTTATATTTTTCTGGAGTCATAGAACACACATTTTCCTTACCTAATACAGATCTCCCACAAATTGCTTCCCTGTAATGCTTTTTTTGCTGCTGACAAAAGATGAGCCTATTTATATTCCATTTAATTCTTTTTTCAAAAGAATACTCTATCATCTTAATTCACAGAAAATAAAACCATACACGTTCCCAGCATATGGTTTAAACCACACACGCACACACAAACACACACACACACACACACACACAAACACACGAGAGTACTTTGAACAAAACGAAAGAACACTTGAATAAGCCATGAATAAGGAATTTCAGAAGAAAGCATAATGCTTAATCTATCAACAAAAGTACATTCTACCTCTGGCAAAGCTGAGGGCAGATGTATTTCGTATAGACTTAACAGTTTTGGATACCGGTTAGATGAAAATTTTATTACATTAAATGTCAGCAGAATAAACAAAAAATTCATATTTCAGATTGTGTTCATTACTAATATAGTATATCTACTAAGAACAGACAGCTCTGAATTTAGTCATTAAAATGTGATTAGGTCATTCAGTTTAATAAGCAGTACTGGTGTTCTAAAATATTAACATTTTAAATAATTTTTATATATGATTCTCAAATAAAGCATGGCTTAAAATCACTTCTCTTATTTTTCTTAATATACATAGCAGATTGCTTATTTGGCTTATAGTTCATAGAAAATATTGAAGCTTCTGGCTCATAGCACACATGGAAAACTGCAATTTCCTCCTGTTTGGCATCACTGCCTCTCCCAGATGCCTTCCCATCAATTAGTCACACTGAAATAAAAATGATCTTTCAACATGCAAACATAATCATGTACCTTCTATATCCCTCACGACTTTCTAAGTTGTTAACGTGCCATTTGCTTTGGAATATCACCCATATCTTAGGAAAGGATCTCTACATGAACTAGCATTTTCCTTCTCCAGCTTCAAATCTGATCACTCAACTACCACCCACCTTCATAGGTAGACTAAGTTATTTACTCCAGGTAGACTAAGTTATTTTGCATTCTGTAATTTCATAATCTTTCTCCCTTATTTGGGATCCAGTTATGTGTACCGTATTTTCTTTCACCTGAAAATTTTTTACTTACATTTCATTTATTATTTTATGTGTCATTTCATCTAATAAGCCTTTTCTATTTAAAAATTACTATTTCTTTTCTCATTATAGCATTTAATATACCATATCTCCATCTGTGCACTTGTTTGTACTCCTTTCTGAATTTAGGTGTTTTTTCAAGAAATACTTGTCACACTCAACGATTATATATCTACTACCTAGAGTAGTAACTTGCCGAAAGTTACTAAATGTGTACAAGTTGCATTCAGTAGAGCTCATATAGTAAAGTGTCACATTGCATTCTAAATGTAATTTCTACTAGGTTTTAATACATGCTGTGCATACAAACACAGAGTCTCTGCTATTCATTTATTCAAAATATCTGACTTTAAATAAGATTGCTGTTTTCTATATTAAATGTACATACCACTGAAATAAGATCTTCTGATATGCCTCTCTGTATTAATTTTTAAATATCCACTTTTATTTTACCTAAGTTCTCCTGTAGAAATATCTACCTAGACATGAGAATACAGACATACATGTTTTAAATAAATTTTCTAAATAACATTTTTATCGTTTTATTAATCAATTTATCCTAAAGACAATTTTTTAAGCTTTGAATTTTATTCACATGTAGTACCAGCAATAGGTACAATCTATAGATCTGAACATGGTGTTCCATTTCTAATGAGTAGGATTCCTATGGCAACAACAAATACATCATCAGTAGGACAAAACTGTCCTGTATCACCATTGCCTAATCACAGCTCACGTTCTTATTAATGGGTGAACAATCCCACCCTTAGTGAAGGCTGCTTCACAATGAAGAACCAATATTTTACAACGAAGTGCTAATATCTAAGGACCAAACAAACAGTGGCATTGCCATGAATACTTGGCCACCACATTGCAATGATCTCTGTGGTAAACTTTCTGACACCTCTTGCTTAAGATCCCAGTGGTCAGAGGGATCATGAAGATCACTGAGCCTCACTTTCACTGTCTCTATGCATAAAGAAAAGTCAAACTCCATCAGAAGTTCTGCCTTTCTGCTCATGAGATGTTTCTGTCTTCCTGTGCTTATCTTAAAATTCCTGCATTACCACTTGGAAGATACCATCCCAGTTTCCTAAGCTAAGGTGACTAATCCAGCTATATTTAGCCCAACAATTCGTGTGGCCGGAACATGACATCTATAGCCTGTCATGGGGGCGGGGGCGAAAGGGCCACCTGGAATTGTGCCCTTGGGAATTTTATCTAAGAAATTCTAATGAGCTGATTTATAGGATTGGCAAATTGATGCATCTAAACGAGTCTTACGTACAAAAATTCCAGAGAAACCATGATAGCCAACCCTATGAGAAAGAAAATTTAAATTAGGTAGAGAGAAAAATAGATGAGATTGCAGACTGAGCTATGAAGGTCACATAAAAATGAAAATAATTCATATCCACAGAAAGGGAAGAGAATTCTTTACCTATGGGCATGTTATTGGATAAATTCAGTATTTTCAAGCTACAGAAACAAAGTATGCCTAACAAAATTAGGAAATAATTTATTGAAGTAGAGCACCGAATTGAGGAAAAGGCTGAAAAAAATAATTAAAATATGGAAATTAACATTTTATTTGTTAAGATTTAACATCCAGTTCTTGGAAGAAATCACAAACTAAATTGATATATAATAAATATAATGGTAAAAATAATAAGAATAAAACAACCTGTAAAAAAGTAGAATTGAGCATGGGAAGAACAAATTATATATATTTTTACTTTTCATACAATGCTTCTGTGCACTGGACTGAAAAATATGCAGGTTCATTTGATTATCAAGCAAAAGAAACATACAGATAAATCTTTGAAGATGATATAAAGAAATACATCAGCACCTAACCTATCACAGGAAATTAGCTACCTAGCACCAGTGGTCATGATTTTCAGAAAACTGAACCCTGAATTTCCTAGAAAACTAGAAAATTACTTTCACATTGTTCATAACAATAGTCCTATGTGTTCCATTGCCCCTTCAATAACACAGATTTGCATAGCACTGGTTCACTTGTATTTGGATTTTCTTCCTCCTTTGTCACCCCTGAGACAGCAAGACCAACCCCTGCACTGCGCTCCTCCTCTGCCTATTCAATGAGAAGAAAATGAGGATGAAGACCTTTATGATGAGCCACTTTCACTTAATGAATGGTAAATATACCTTCTCTGCTTTGTGGTTTTCTTAAAAACATTTTCTTTTCTCTGGCTTACTTTATTATAAGAATACAGTAAATAACACATTCCACAAAATGTGTGTTAGTTGACTGCTTGTGTTATTGCTAAGGTTTCTGATCAACAGCAGGCTATTAGCCGTAAGTTCTGGGGGAGTCACAGGTTATAAGTGGATGTTATCTGTCTAGGGTCAGCACCCATAACCTCTGTGCCCTGTGTTGTTGAGTGGTCAACTATATTCTCTCTCTCTGTTTTTTTCTTTTGTCTCTCTTTCTCTCTTTCTTTCTTCTTTTTCTTTCTTTCTTTCTCTTTCTTTCTTTCTTTCCTTCCTTTCTTTCTTTCTTTCCCTCCCTTCTCCCTTCCTTCCTTCTTCTCTTCCTTCTTCCTTCGTTCTTTACTTCCTTCCTTCATTCTTCTTTCCTGTATCTCTTTCTCTTTCTTTCCCTTTCTTTCTTTCTTTCTTTCTTTTTCTTTCTTTCTTTCTCTTTTCTTTCTCTTTCTTTCTTTCTTTCTTTCTTTCTTTCTTTCTTTCTTTCTTTCTTTCTTTCTTTCTTTCTTTCTTTTTCTTTCTTTCTTTCTCTTTTCTTTCTCTTTCTTTCTTTCCTTCTTTCTTCTCTTTCTCTTTTCCTTTCCCTTCCTTCCTTGCTTTCTTCCTTCTCTTTTCTTTTCTTTTCTTTTTTCTTTTCTTTTCTTTCTTTCAACACAAAGTCCCCAAAAGTAGTTTTTATATAGTCAGTTTGATTTCTCTGACTATGGAATACCTTTACTGGCAAAATATATGCCAGTATGTTCAGCTCTGGGTTACTAAATAACATCTGTAAAAATAAATGTATACCTGGATACAATGAAGTAAAACCATAGCTCAAGAATCACATTATTTTTAAAATGAGAGAGAAAAGGCTGATTATTGCCTATAAAGATAAGATTTCTAAGTACAATTCCTCATTAGCAAATATATACCTAACAGAAAAGCATGTAGTAATAGTTTCCAATTGTTGGGGTTTGAGGGGGATAACACTTAGTTTAGATATTTACATCTAAATTAGCCATCATTTAAGAATGAAGTCAAAATATGCTTAATTTTTTTTTTTTTTTTTTGAGACAGAGTCTCACACCCAGGCTGGAGTGAAGTGGCATGATCTCAACTCACTGCAGCCTCCACCTCCTAGGTGCAAGCAGCTCTCCTACCTCAGCCTCCCATATAGCTGGAATTACAGGCACATGCCACCACACCTGGCTAATTTTTTTAATTATTATTTTTAATAGAAAAGAGGTTTTGCCATGTTGGTCAGGCTGGTCTTGAACTCCTGGCCTCAGGTGATCCACCTGCCTGAACCTCCCAAAGTGTTGGGATTACAGGCATGAGCCACACCAGGCCAGAATATACTTAATTACTAATGTGGAAAAAAATTAGATAATTTACCACTTACAGAACCTCACTAAGAAAACTGTCATAGAAAATCCTTTACAGAGAAGAAAAATAACCCAAAGGAAAAATGGGTGGCTTCTAGCTAGCATACTGGAATTCCTCATTAAATCTGCTACAAATGAGAGACAGAGGTGATGTTACAAAAAAAAAAAAAAATTCACTTGTTTTAACAGATGGCAAAAATTTGAGAATTCATGGATTCCTCCTTTGCCTAACAAGTACAGCAGACATGATTTAATGACAAGCCTACACAGCTTCTCAGAATTTCAGAATTTTGAAAAAAAGTAAAAGTTTATATATCCAGAAACAAAACAAGAATTTCTGATTATAGATCTTAATACTTTCTCTTGTACTATGCTGCTATTTATTAAGAAAATATTGTATCTAACACCCACTAGAAGTTGTCCTATGATGAATAAATTATCTGAAAATATTTAAGATAAGTTTATGTCTGCTGTATTATTTCAAAAGCATGTGTGATAACTAAATGATGAATTATGTTAACAAAAAACTTCGCCAAAATTGAAGCAAATAAGTTATTTCTCATGAGCAAGCAAAATCACAGTAGCTTTACTGATATCAAGCTGTTATTTTTAAACCGAAATGATTCAAAATTGTTTGTCTAAATGGGCACAACCTTATGGTGATGTAGCACACAGAACTGGGGAAAAAAACTGAATTAAAAAATAGTATTTCTTCACCACCAGAAAAATATACATATATATATATATATTAATTTGAAATCAAAATGGTGTCAGTAAGAACTACATGTCTGTTAAACGATTCTATCTGTGGAAATTGAAATATAATATTTGAAAGTGTTTTCTCAATGGGTAAGACCTACAGTTTAATTTTTTTTTTTTTTTTTTTTTGAGACGGAGTCTCGCTCTGTCGCCCAGGCTGGACTGCAGTGGCTGGATCTCAGCTCACTGCAAGCTCCGCCTCCCTGGTTTACGCCATTCTCCTGCCTCAGCCTCCCTAGTAGCTGGGACTACAGGCACCGGCCACCTCGCCCAGCTAGTTTTTT
>NW_012114544.1:7828594-7829919 GCF_000951035.1 Colobus angolensis palliatus | reverse complement strand
CCGGCCACCTCGCCCAGCTAGTTTTTTGTATTTTTTAGTAGAGACCGGGTTTCACCGGGTTAGCCAGGATGGTCTCGATCTCCTGACCTCGTGATCCGGCCGCCTCGGTCTCCCAAAGTGCTGGAATTACAGGCTACAGTTTAAGTTCTTTAAGCTCTTAGCAATAAAGTGGAGTAGAATACGCTCCTGTGAAAGTCATAATGGGAAACCAGAGGTGACCAGAAAAAGTCACCCATTTCACTGTGTTTTATTAACATGCAATAAAATTCAGCAGGCTGGGCGCGGTGGCTCACGCCTGTAATCCCAGCATTTTGGGAGGCAGAGGCGGGCGGATCACGAGGTCAGCAGATCGAGACCATATTGGTTAACACGGTGAAACCCCGTCTCTACTAAAAATACAAAAAATTAGCCGGGCGTGGTGGTGCGCTCCTATAGTCCCAGCTACTGGGAGGCTGAGGCAAGAGAATGTCGTGAACCTGGGAGGCAGAACTTGCAGTGAGTTGAGATGGCGCCACTGCACTCCAGCCTTGGCGACAAAGCGAGACTCTGTCTCAAATAAATAAATAAATAAATAAAATTCAGCAAAGGGCATGTGGCTACTGCAGACACATGTGCACCGATAGCTATTTTAACACAAGCTGAAGAACTGAACTTATACTAAAAATAAATTAGTTATAAAAGTCTATCTTCATTTATATTTAAATTAGTTAACTTAGAGTAGATTAATTATAAGTGTCAGAATCAATATCATTAATTAAAGAAAAAAGTGGCTAAATGTGTTATAGAACATTAGAGACTATTGAAAATGGAAATAGGAAAAAGTAGGGAAGCTATGGGTATTTACTGAAATATATATTACCTAGTTAAGAAAATCAATATTGTTGAACTACATAGACTTATAGTTAGAAATAGTAAAATATAGTAATATAATAATCTTTCAATTCTGTTGCTAACCCAAGTCACAATGTGTGATTTTGTAATATATTTTAAAGATTGTTTTAGTTTTGCACAATTGAAAAGGAAGCATAAAAATGTAATTTACTGACGTGCCTTCAAAAACTGTCTCTCAATTTTAAGTCGTGAAATTTGAGATTGGTCCATTTCACCTTGGAGCATTCAGAGAGTTAACTCATTTTTATTTTCTGAAGATTTCTGTTTTAAACTGGAAAGTCTTACCTGCATGTCTGGTTGAAATGTACTTTAATATTTGAATTAAATATCCAAGAATTTTTCCCAAACGTTCCTGTCACCACATTTATTAAAAAATAAATAAGCCAGGCACAGTGGCTGATGTCTGTAATCCCAATGCTTTGGGAGGCCAAGGC
>NW_012114544.1:7814064-7828544 GCF_000951035.1 Colobus angolensis palliatus | reverse complement strand
GGTGGATCACGAGGTCAGGAGTTCAAGACCAGCCTGACCAACATGGTGAAACCCCGTCTTTAGTAAAAATACAAAAATTAACTGGCCGTGGTGGCATGAGCCTGTAATCACAGCTACTCAGGAGGCTGAGGCAGGAGAATCACTTGAACCTGGGAGACGGAGGTTGCAGTGAGCTGAGATCATGCCACTGCGCTCCAGCCTGGACAACAGAGTGAGACTCCATCTCAAAAACATAAATAAATAAAAAATAAATAAATAAATAAATAAACAAACAAACAATTAAATTATAGATAAATCGATAGATGGATAGATAGATAGATCTACACTGTTGTTTCATTTAAAAATGAATCATCCATATGATAATTTTGAACTGTTTGTCATTTGAGAAATCTTTAAATCTTTAGATTGTTTTATGTTTTTGTGTTATTTTTCCATCATTGCTTTTTTCTCCTCCCTTTACTTTTTACTCCATTTTCAAAGTATTTCTCTTATGAGCCGACTTGGTTTCTGTGCAATCTGTCTGGTATAACCTATACTATGCAGGGACCTCAGCAAATTTTCTTCCTGAGTCCTTTGAAAAAGCAGCAAGATTGGTAACAAGAACTTCATTGTTTACTCTTTTTTCCCTGCTACTTAAAATTTGGAGAAAACATCATGCATAAAACATTTTGTGTGACCACCCTCACTATGCCCCTTGGTATATTTTAGGGACTTATTCTCAAAGCCTCCATATGGCCTGAAGTTTTGCTAACATATCGAATAAAGACTTGAAAGTTCTTTGCTGTGTGCCCCCAATCTCTAAGACAAAATTTGTGGATTGCTTTTAAAAGTCAATTTTAAAACTTTAGCCCTTGGTAAAGACTAAATTAAACACAGCTTCAAAAGGGTTGAACATGACAAAATAATAGTTCAAGGAGATTTAGAGATACTGTCAGAAGTTATGCTGAAGTTAGAAGAAATAATTTAAAGGTTATTTCAAGGAACTTGCAGTTCTCATTTTAATGCTAATGAACCAAGAAATATTAGGCTAAGGGAGTTAATCTTTATTCAGAGCATTCTAATAAATTAAACAAAAAAGGTGCAGATTTGATGCAACTTGCAAATGCTGGTTTCAATAATTGTCACAACAGTTGAGTACTGCATTTATCTCATCAGCACTACTAAATTTACCTTTCTCACTCATTGATTTTCTTTTTATCGCATCATTTTAACGGCATTTTAGTCAAAATGAGGATTTCCCCCGAAGCACTTGAGGGAAATAGTATATCTTTATTTATAGAGCAATATATACTAAGTGGTAGAAACTATTGAGGAGTCATTTTAAAATTCACTGAACGTGCGCTTCTATAATCAAGGATTGTCCCTTTGAAATACTTATGAATGTTAGTCTTCTTAATTTTTTTCATTCTAGAATGTAGGTTTTTCAAACAGTGTTTGCAAAATTATTACTAGTCAACAACAATATGTATTCTATTGCACTGTACCTAAGTAAGGTGATATCTATAGTACCTTCTTTTCTGTATTTCACTCTGAACTCCCTACCAATTTCCCATGAATCCTCTTCTTCTCATCCAATATCATTATTTTTTTTCTTAAATTTGCATAGTAATAAAATGATACATCCAAATATTAGAATATGGAACAATTCTTCTCAACATTTTTCAAATGTTTTACTCAAACAAATCTGTATAATACTTGAGTATAAATATGAGATTTCTTCGGACGTGAGGTAACCAACCTATGCCTCTAGTAAACCCAGGCCCTCAGAACAAAGTTATCCATATGTTGGCACAGATGTAATTCACTTTAGGCATACCAGAAATCAAATGTAATAAACAAGTATTTATAGTCCTTTCTGGTGTAGCTTAATTTTTTACTTCAACTTGAGGCTTCTTAAGCCTTCTCTGCATATTGTCTCCCTGTCTTTCATAAGAGGGTAAAGAAATAATTCAGTTTGTCATTGGTTGGATTTTTATAGTACTCACAATGTATTTGTAAAAGACATCACATTAATTTTATGATCCCCTATGTGACATGTTTCAATGAAACCTTCTTGGAAAGGTTCTTAATGCAAAAGAAATTTCACAGAGAATACTGGGGATAATAAATATGGAAAAGGAAGCCATTTTAGGTTTGGGGATAAGTGTGAAAGCGGGACAAATAATTTTCAATTTGGAGGTTATAATGAACTATCATTTTTTATAAAAGTGACCTTTATAGAAAATGAAGAGGCGTGCCTTCTCCTTTAGCAAGAATATTGCATTAATAATTGTCATCCTGCAATTAGAAGAAGAGTAGGCTTTCAATTCTTATAACTTTTCTCTAAAACATTGGCACATGAAAAGAAATGCCCTGGACAGATGGGAAATTAGCATGTCATAAAAATCTATAATAGATGGGCTGTTGCTGTCAATCTTATGAAACTAATTACATCACAATGAATTTTCCCGCAAATTACCATGGACTTACAAGGGAAAATATTATGCATACAAGGCAAACAACAGAAATATTTTCTTTCAATATAATTTTTTAACATTTTTAATTCTTTGCTAGAATAGAAATGTGTTTGTTATTACTGTATGATAATGTTATATATATATATATATTTTCAAGACAAAGATATGTGTATGAAGGCAAGAGTATTTAACCACTACTCTGCTTAAAGGTCAGTCTTTAGTTGATACTTAGCTACCACTTGAGCCAAATGGAAAGGCTTTCCTTCCACACTACCACTTCCCTGAAATGTGTCCAGTGTCCTGGGTCACTGAAACATGGATAGCCTATAGAGGGTACATTTGGTAAGACAACAAATTATGGGTCAAAAGGAGGCATCAGAACTCCTTGGACAATTAATGGTCAACATGCTTGTTGCCATCAAAGAGAAATCCTTATTGGTTTGCAAAAAGCAGGCAACTAATGTATATTATTAGCATAGGTAATGTTTGGTACTCACAGGAATGGCAAACAGACTCAGTTCCTGAAGGCATCCCTGATCCTGGGAGTGCATTCTTGGATGAGACTCTTTGATCTCATGCTACTGCCTCTTCTGTCATATTAATGATGTTCCTCTCTCCCCCCTTTATTTAGTCTAGCATTTGCCAATCTCAACACTATTGTCATTTTGGATCAGATCATTCTATGTTGTGGAGCTGTACTTTGCATTGTAGATGTTTAACAGCAGATGTGACCTCTACTAACAAGATGCCAATATAAACCCCAACTTCCAGTTGTGACAACCAAAAATGACTCTAGACATTGTCGAATGTTCCCTAGCAGGGAGTGGAGTGGGGCGGGGGGTGGGGGGGCACGGTTTGGAGTAGATATTCACTGTCTAGCTCATGGAATTTTTTTCTGTCTGCATGCAACATAAAGATTTTCGTCCTATTGTATTTGGTTCCAGAGTGACAGTAGTCCCCTTGAGGAAGTGGTAATTTGGCCTAGCTACCTGAATGTGGGTGAAGAATAGAGCTGTGAGAATTCCAGTGGAAAAATGCAATTAAAACAATTAGTTAATACTTAAAGCTTCCTGCCCACAATCCATGCATGCTTCCATATGATAGTACTGTGTTTACTACAATTTAAATATAGAATCCAATGATTGAACTACAAAAATAGATTTGATATACAAAATCTATTTTGATACATACTGTTTTTTGAGCACTGTGACCATTTTAGTAACTAAAATCTTTTTTTACAGTTCAAAAGTAAATGATAAGTTACTCAGTCAACTGCAGCCTGAAGGTATTAGATAAAAAATTTCAAAAATAAAAAATGTATAAATTTCAAATTGCATTGTCTTCTGAATAGCGTAATGAAACTCATGCCATCTCTGCTTGTCCCATCCGGGATCTGAATCATCCTTTTGTCCAGCTCAGCCACACTGTCTACACTACCTACCCATTAGTCTCTCAGATTTCTTGGTTATCAGGTTGATTGTCACAGTATGGCAGTGCCTGTCTTCAAGTAAGCTTTAATTTTCTTAATAATGCCCCGAAAGTGAAAGGGTAATGATGCTGGGAATTCAGATATTCCAAAGAGAAGCCATAAAGTGCTTCCTTTAAGTGAAAAGTTGAAAGTTCTCTGCTTAATAAGGAAAGAAAAAAAATCTTATGCTGAGATTGCTAAGCTCTACAGTAAGAACGAATCTTCTATACAGGAAATCATGGAAAAAGAAGAAGAAATTTGGATATAGTATACATATAATTTAGTAGTATCCATGGTTTCAGCTGTCCAGTAGGGGCCTTGGCCACAGATAATGGATGACTACCGTATGCTCAGTGTAATACATACTAGTTAATTAGCAATCTCTTCAATATATTTTTGAAAAAGTATAAATACAACTATGTGTGTTCTATATGTATGTATGCACATATGTATACATGTATTTATGTATGCATATATACCTATGTCTACATTACATATATAATTTTCAAATATTGAACTTTTTACATTTTAATGATAATAGTATTAATAAAATAACTGATATTGAGATGTTCTATGTTTTATTCTGTGTAGAACCACTTCAAATATTATCTGAAATCACATCCACAGTACACCTAACAAAATAGATGTCACAAGATGATATTATCTGTGCTTATACATCATATACTTATCCAGTATTATTAACTTTATAGCATCTACCTATACCAAATAACATTTTACTTCTCACTCCTAGATCCTCTGTTAATATATGTGTCGAATATGTGCTTTGAAGTTCATTAAAAGTAGTTGGAATTATATTCACTAATCACTGAGATTACATATGCAACAGTGCCTGCCATGTAAGATGTTCCTCATGCTGATAGTATCTTCAAACATATATATGTATAGTAAATGGACTCAGCAGATTTTTAACAAAGAATTTACTATTTATTAAATAAATATCTTGCAAAATTAAACAAGATAGCTGATATGTATTTATTCTGCAATAATTATGATGAAAGTATGCATTCACATTCATGTATATTCTATAGGCATGATGTTCTATTTAAAAGAAAACATTTTAAACAGCTTATAATAAATATGACATTTTTTGATATCTTTAACACACGTCTCCACAGAAGTAAAAGGAATTTTATAAAATCATTATGATCACTGCAAGGAAATTCCCACTTCTTATTTAAGTTTGAACTTCCATATGTCCCTTTTACAGCATCTCAGAGTGTTGATGGAGTGAAGCACCATGTTCCTCACTCATTTTCACGTTTCACATTTTCATATTATCTCTCTGCCATTTGAATCACTCTATCTTGGGCTCCCAGGACCTCCTCTTCTCCTCATGTTTTCAAAGGCATATTTAAGGACTTTTTTTTTTTATTTTTTACTACTGAACATATGGGAAAGTTTTTAGTTTGAATTTTCTTGTTCAGTCAGTATTAACATCTGAAACTGTAGCTTATTGTTTTTTTCATGAATAACTTAATTTTATTTTTAATTAATGATAAGTTAAAAAGAAATAAAGCTTTTTCAGGAAACAATTCCTATCTCCTACAGTTGAGAGTAAATATATATATACATGCACATATATCTCTGTGCGTGTGTGTGTGTGTATATATATATATATATATATATATGGAGAGAGAGATACACATATGCACATATATATAAAATGAATATTGGATAAATGAATATGTATAGATACATACACATACATATGTGTATATATATTTCATATGTGTATATATTTATATATATTTGTATATTTTTTGTCAAACATTTATTAAAAATATGCAATATGCAAGATACAAATCAGGCTTATAAGCAAAATATTCCCTGAAATTATAGTCATGCACCACATAATGACTTCAGTCAACAACAAACCACATATATGATGATTTTTCAAAAGATTACAGTGGAATTAAAAAATTCCTATGCTTAGTGACATCACAGCCATCATTAAGTCACAGCATAATTCATTACTCATGTGTCTGTGGTGAAGCTAGTGTGAACACACCTACTGCACTGTCAGTACTATAAAAGTATAACACATACAGTTATGTACAGCACATAATACTTGACAACAAATGACTATAGTTGCTGGTTTATGTATTTACTATGCTGTTGTTTTAATCATTATTTTATGGTATACTCCTACTTATCAAAGAAAAAGGTTAAATGTAAAACAGCCTTAAGTAAGTCCTTCAGAAGGCATTTTATAAGAAGGCATTGTTATCATAAGAGATAACAGCCTCATGTACATTATTGTCCCCGAAGACCTTCTGTATTGGTCAATTTTCACACTGCTGATATAAACATACTCAAGACTGGGCAATTTACAAAAGAAAGAGGTTTAATTGGACTTACAGTTTCGTATGGCTAGGGAAGCCTCACAATCATAGCAGAAAGCAAAGGGGAGCAAGTCATGTCTTACATGGATGGCAGAAGGCAAATTGAGAGAGTTTGTGCAAGGAAACTCCTCTTTTTAAATCCATCAGATCTTGTGGTGCTTATTCATTATCACAAGAACAGCAAGGGAAAGACCTGCCCCCCATGATTCAATTACCTCCCACCAGGTCCTTCCCACAACAAGTAGGAATTCAAGATGAGATTTGGGTTGGGACACAGCCAAACCATATCACCTTCCCAATGGACAAGACATGGAGGTGGAAGATAGTGATATTGATGATCCTGACACTGTCTAGGTCTAGGTTAATGTGTTTGTTTGTGTCTTAGTTTTTAATAAAAGTTTTAAACATTTTTTAAAAATTTAAAATTTACAAAATAGAAAATAGCTTACTGAATAATTATAGAAAGAAAATATTTTTGTACAGTTGTACAATGTATTTGTGTTTTAAGCTGTGTTATCACAAAAGACTCAAAAAGTTTAAATAGTTAAAAAGTTTGTAAAGTAAAAACTTATATGCATTTAAGATTAATTTATTATTGAAAAAATATAAATTTAGTGTAGCCTGAATATAGTGTTTATAATGCCCTATTGTAGTGTACAGTAATGTTCTAGGCCTTTCACATTCACTCACCACTCACTCACTGACTCATCCAGAGCAACTTCCAGTCCTGCAAGCTCTATTCATAGTAAGTGATCTGTGTAGGTGTACCATTTTTATCTTTTATAACTCTATTTTTACTGCACTATTTCTATGTTTAGATACTCAAATACTCATTGTGTTACAATTACCTACAATATTCAGGACAGTAATCTGCTGTATGGAATTGTGGCCTAGGAGCAATAGCCCTTACCATACAGCCTAGCTGTGTTATAGGCTATAAAATATAGGTTTGTCTAAATACACCCTATGGTGTTACTGCAATGAAATTGCTTAATGACATACTTCTTGGAATGCATTTCTACATTTAATAAACAATGTATAACTATATTTGAGAAAGATTTTAAAGTATCTTAATGCATCAAACTTTTTTAAATGACTTAAATGCTGACCTAGTACTTTTTCAGGTCTCCTGAAAATATGTTCTTTATGTTGCATCAAAGTAAGTCTGCTACTGGCTTGTGGTTAGTTGTTCAAAATATCATTTCTAACATTCTGATAGGGAGGATGGAGTTAACCTTGAAAAGACATTTATTTAAAAATTAGAATAATCACAGTTAACTCTTTCTGAAGAGTATTAAGCTGACTATAAAGACAAAAATCTATAAATTATGTAAATTAAACTAATTAATTATATACATATTATATATGTGTTTAAACACTCTGCATATTATATAGATATGCACAGGCATGCAGATATTTCAGATTCATTAAAGCAAAACATAAAATTTACTTTATGTTTCATTGCTTCATTGCATTACTATATAGATATGTTTTTAGTTAAATCCCAATTTTATACAAAAGCATAATTTTTATATTCTGTTTGATTTCCAGACACTTAAATTGATATAATGGGCCAAGTTAAGGGCATATTTGCAATTTTCTTTTGAAGAAAGTGATGTTAAACTATGAACATATTAAAGAAATTTAGTAAAGCAGTGTAACTGCCTTCATTTAGTAAGGCTCAGCTAATTAAGGATATTGTGAAGGTCACCAAAACAGATTTTGAGTTGATATGAAAATTCATATATTCAATGCTGATAATATTCACAGTTTCTTTAGAAAGATGAAATGTAAACCTGTAAAACCTCCACAGTCAGTAATGAATAATAGGCACTTTGGAAAAACCAGCTTTTCCAAAAACACTTTCCCATTGTTTTCTTGACTAGATAAGGTTAATTTGCCAGACCCCCTCCATAAACAGAACATAATCACATGGCTAAAGTCTATTTTAGCACATGATATACCCAGATTTCAAAATATTTAAACTGCTAAAGATAATAACAGCCACTGGTTTAACTGTTAATGTAATAGTGTAGTCATGAGAGATATATTAGTTTTGTATAATTTTCTTTCTAAATTAGAAATTTAGTCTTTATGATTTTTAGATTCAACAAAGAGAATTTTTTGTTGTTGTTGTTACTACACACTAACCCCTAAGTAGTTGTCAGGTCCCCTTGTCGATTTTACAAATTTCATCTTGTGTTGGTTTGACACATACCTTCCAGGTGACTCCAGAAAAGCTGAAGTCAACCCGTGCTGCAATGCTGGGCTCTGAGTCAGTCCTGGTAATCTTAACCCTTTCAGGAGTTTTGCATTTGGGTTAGGAAATACCTAATCTAATATTCAATGAAAAAATATTTTATTGTTAAGAGTTGTTTTCTCTTTCCATGTAGATGTGAACATATACCTATCTAACTTCAGCAGCATCTGCTGCCCCATGGAACCTTGAGGGAAATCATCCTGGGCCTGAAACTCACAAAGAAGGAAGCAGACCTGAAATTATCCCACAGAAATGGTTCAGAATTGAATTTTTTTTTTCCTGAAATTCCACTTTTTACAGATTAAAAAAAAAAAAAAAACTGTGACAGTGATAGATTCTCATATTGTTTTTATTACCCCTAGGAGAGTGGTTAGGGAGAATGTAACTAATAAGGTGGTTTATTTTCTTTTATCAGAATGGATAAGAAAGCAGTATTCACATTCTTCAGAGGGCATTCCCAGTGTTGGAAGCTCTGAAATAACTTCGGACTGTATAGGATGTGTGTTTGTCATAAATGCATAGTTGTTACAAGAAAATAATATAATTTTTTTAGAATTCTGCAACTTGGGAGGAAAACTACAGAACATAAAGTCTTGCATTTCTCCAGCTATGAAAGTGAGCATGTCTTCTTTTGATTAAAAATAAAGAAATGAGACAAGTTTATTAGGTAAATTTAGAATGTTTATTTTCTCCTGGTGAATTGAAACCTGTGTCATTATATAATGGCCCTTTCTAGACCTGGTAATACTATTTTTACTTTCAAGTCTATTTTGAAGACTAAAATTTAACCACAAAGGATTTCTTTTCAATTATCTTTTCTCAATATAACTTTGTACAGTTGTTATATTGTACCATTCACATTATCAAATATGATATCATATTTAAAAATGTCAAAGTTGAATTCTGCTGTTAATAGCTTCTAATGTCTTTAATCATGTATTCCACTTTTTTTTTTTACTTTTTTGTTAGTTGATATTTAACTGATTTAAATGTTTAGCAATCATGAGGGCTATATTTTCAGACTGAGTTTCTCCAGATATAAATTGTATTTACATCTTCTGAAGGACTTTGGACACTGTCAATTTGATTTTATTTTAGCTTAATCTCTAACTTTTAGCTTTTCTGTATTTTACATGTATGTATATTTGGATCCCAAGACTTTGTGATAGGAAGACCACAGATCCACAGGTGAATGAAAATCTCTTCTTTCCTTTCTTCCTTCCCTCCCCTTCCTTCCTCCCTCCCTCCCTCCCTTCCTTCCTTCCTTCCTTCCTTCCTTCCTTCCTTCCTTCCCTTTTCTCCCTTCTTCTTTCTTTTTTTTTTCTCTTTTTAAAAATATTTTATTCTTGAGTGGATGCCTAGATAGGTACTATAGCCTTATAATCACCTTGTGCTTCTATTTAATTTTATTTTCTCTTGCCTATTATTATACCAGTTTTTGATAAACCTGGGTTTATATAGTGATATGGTTTGGCTCTCTGTCCCAACCCAAATCTCATCTTGTGGCTCTCATTATTCCCATGTGTTGCAGGAGGGACCCAGAGGGAGATAATTGAATCATGAAGGTGGGTCTTTCCCATGATGTTCTCATGATAGTGAATAAGTCTCATGAGATCTGATAGTTTTAAAAATGGGATTTCCCCAGCACAAGCACTCTCTCTGTGCCTAACATTATTCATATAAGATGTGACTTGCTCCTCACTGTCTTCCACCATAATTGTGAGACCTCCCCAGTCTTGTGTAACTGTAGATCCATTAAACCTCTTTTTCTTCCCAGTCTCTGGTATGCCTTTAGGAGCAGCATAAAAACGGACTAATACAACAAATTGGTACCAGGAGTAGGTGCTGCTGAAAAGATACCCGAAAATGTAGATGCAACTTTGGAACTAGGTAACAGGCAGAGGTTGGAACTGTTTGGAGGATTCAGAAGAAGACAGGAAAATGTGGGAAAGTTTGGAAATGCATAGAGTCTTGTTGAATGGCTTTGCCAAAAATGTTGATAGTGATATGGACAATAAAGTTTTGGCTAAGATGGTCTCAGATGGAAATGAAAAACTTATTGGGAACTGGAGAAAAGGTGACTCTTGTTATGTTTTAGCAAAGAGACTGGAGAGATGTGCCCGTGTCTTAGAGATTTGTGGAACTTTGAAGTTGAGAGAGATGATTTAGGGTATCTGGCAGAAGAAATTTCTTAGTAGCAAAGCATTCAAGAGGTGACTTGTGTGCTATTAAAGGCATTCAATTTTAAAAGGGAAACAAAGTATAAAATTTCAAAAAATTTGTGGCCTGACAATGCAATAGATAATAAAATTCCATTTTCTGAGGAGAAATTAAAGTCAGTTGCAGAAATTTACATAAGAAGAAGCCGAATGTTAATCACTGAGACAATGGGGAAAATGTCTCCAAGGTATATAAGAGATCTTTGCAGCAGCATCTCCCATAACAGGGGCAGAGGCCTGGGAGGAAAAAATGGTTTCATGGGCTGGGCCCAGGGTACCTATACGGTGTGCAGCCTAGGAACTTGGTACCCTGAATTCTAGCCTCTCCAGCCATGGCTGAAATGGCTGAAAGGGGCCAACAGAGACCTTAAGCCATTACTTCAGAAAGTGAAAGCACCAATCCTTGGCAGCTTCTATGTGGTGTTGAGCTTGCGAGTGTATAGAAGTTAAGAACTGGTATCTGAGAACCTCCTCCTAGATTTCAGAAGATGTATGGAAACACCTGGATGCCCAGGTAGACGTTTGCAGCAGGGGTGGTGCCTTCATGGAGAACCTCTGCTAGGGCAGGGAGGAAGGGAAATGTGGGGTTGTTCTCAGAGAATCCCTACTGGGACATCATGTAGTGAAGCTATGAGAAGAGGGCCACCATCCTCCAGACACCAAAATGATAGATCCTCCAAGAGCTTGCACCGTTCATCTGGAAAAGCTACAGACACTCAACCCCAGCCCATGAAAGCAGTCAGGAGGGAGACTGTACCCTGTAAAGACACAGGGGTGGAGCTACCCAAGACCATGGGAGCTCACCTCTTGCATCAGCATGACCTGGGTGTCAGACCTGGAGTCACAGATCATTTTGGAGCTTTAAGATTTGACTGCCTTGCTGGATTTTGGACTTGCATGAGGCCTGTAGGCCCTTTATTTTGGACAATTTCTCCCATTAGGGATGACTGTATTTTCCCAATGCCTGTACCCCCATTGTATCTCAGAAGTAACTAAGTTGCTTTTGATTTTCCAGGCTCATAGGTGGAAGGGACTTGCCTTGTCTCAGATGAGACATTAGACTGTAGATTTTTGAGTTAATGCTGAAATGAATTAAGACTTGGGTGACTGTTGGGAAAGCATGATTGGTTTTGAAATGTGAAAACATGCTATTTGGGAGGGGACAAAGGATGGAATGATATGGTTTGTCTGTGTGTTCCCACCCAAATCTCATCTTGAATTGTAGCTCCCATAATTCTCACATGTTGTGGGAGGGACCCAGTGGAAAATAATTGAATCACAGAGGCAGGATTTTCCTGTGCTGTTCTTGTGATAGTGAATAAGTCTCAAGAGATCTGATGGTTTTAAAAATGAGAATTTCCCTGTGCATTCTCTCACTCTTTGCCTACTGCTAACCATGTAAGATGTGGCTTGCTCCTTCTTGCCTTCCACTATGACTGTGAGGCCTCCCCAGCCTTGTGTAACTAGAAGTCCATTAAACTTCTTTTGCTTATCAGTCTCAGGTATGCCTTTATCAGCAGCATGAAAATGAACTAATACATATAGTTATTTCAGCTCCAGCATCTCATTTGAGTGAGTACAAGACCTCAACTTCTTAACTCTATATGACCATTAAAATTCAGTGTGCTAGGCCAGGCGCGGTGGCTCAAGCCTGTAATCCCAGCACTTTGGGAGGCCGAGACGCGCGGATCACGAGGTCAGGAGATCGAGACCATCCTGGCTAACACGATGAAACCCCGTCTCTACTGAAAAATACAAAAAACTAGCGGGACGAGGTGGCAGGCGCCGGTAGCCCAGCTACTTGGGAGGCTGAGGCAGGAGAATGGCATGAACCCAGGAGGCGGAGCTTGCAGTGAGCTGAGATCCGGCCACTGCACTCCAGCCTGGGCGACAGAGCAAGACTCCGTCTCAGAAAAAAAAAAATAAATAAATAAAATAAAATAAAGTGTGCTTTTTCACCCATTCTGATGAAGAGGTATCTCACCTTACAAATCACATTCTCTCTATTAGTTCCCCTTGAAGGTAACAAAAATATTGGAATCCATCCTTGTCAATGAATTTACTGCAGTCCCAGAATTATTTCTTACTTTTTATCTCTGGATGTCTTCTTTTCTGTGTCTATCAATCTAAAACTTTAACATCAAATTTAATTAAATTATTTCCCATCTTCTCAATTTACACTTAGTCTCGTAATTTATGTAGCCATAGTGTTGAAGCAGAGCACAGTGTTTTTATTGTCTCTTTCTTCATCTTTCCCACTCATTCTTTTCTTTCTGCATCTATTTTCCTTCTCTGGTATAAGCCTAGGAAGAGGGATTAGGGTAGAGCTAGTGTGCTGCTTGTAATGTATAACTCAACAAATTTATTTAATTTTGCAATCTAGTATAAAGAATTGGGAAAATACATTAATCAAGCTTTAATAAAATGCATGTTTCAGGGCTATAACATACAATATAGTACTCAAAGGAAAGATGATGTGCAAATAACATCCATAGAATACTGTACATAAAATCAATTTGTTGGTTACAGAAAGTTAAAAAATATAAAAATGAAAATAAAATTTTGAATTTTTGAATGTATTTAGATGGTTAAAAATCTTAGGGAAGTAAATAAACTTTATTCCTAATTTTATTTCCTATTCAAAAGAAAATTTAGATTAGTTGATCTCTAATTCTCTATAAACCTATAATCAAAATTTTGTTGTCATAAATTACATTTATTCTCACAGTGCAAATATTTCCATTATATTCTATAATAGTGTAAAAATGAGATCTGCACCTTTTAATAACCAACCAGTAATGTAAATAGCTAGCAGACAAACCATATAAGTATGCACTAGATAATGATTTGAGATTATTTTTTCCTTTCCTCTCTAGTTTATATAATTGAAACTGCTACAGATGGCCCCAGACTTATAATGGTTCAACTTATGATTTTTTACTTTACGATACCGCAAAAGTGATATGCATTTAGTAGAAACCATACAACCATTCTGTTTTTCACTTTCATGCAAGATTCAATTAATTACATGAGATATCCAACACTTTATTATAAAATAACCTCTAAGTTAGATTATTTTTCCCAACTATATGCTTATGTAAGTGTTCCGAGTATGTTTAAGGTAGGACAGGCTAAGCTATGATGCTCAGTAGATTAGATATATTAAATGTATTTTTGAATTAAAATATTTTCAATTTACAGTGGCTTTATCAGGATGTAATATCATTGTAAGTCGAAGCACATGGGTATATGCCCATCCATCAAGAGAAAAGCAAATTGGATCTTCCCTTCCAAAAAAAAATACTCTGAGAGTCTTGCTATTCTTTTGAAATTAGCAGGATTGCTTCTTCTTTCAATATTAAAATACTCAGTAAATGCTGAATCAATTTAAGCACTTAATTAAAATTAAATGAAAGACTAAGGCTAAAATTATGCAACTAAGGAAATTATTTCAAATGTTTTAGCTCTCTGAATCCAGGTGAAAAATTGTGTTAAGTTCATAGGAAATATTCTTAATAGTTCTAATATAATTGTCAATTATCAGGGTAAAGCAAATTGGATGCCAACAACCTTGTTCTATCTTTTGTTAAAAAGAAAAATTTCAGAGCCCAAAGTTGGAAAAAATTAAGAAAAAAAAAATGAGGCCGGGCGCGGTGGCTCAAGCCTGTAATCCCAGCACTTTGGGAGGCTGAGACGGGCGGATCACAAGGTCAG
>NW_012114544.1:7811621-7813849 GCF_000951035.1 Colobus angolensis palliatus | reverse complement strand
TTAGATATTTACTTTAGATTGGTCATCAAATAATATTTTCAAATATTGTTTAAAATATTCTTAATATGTACTTTGTTTTTTTATGAGTTTCTAAACAGCTCAAAGTCCACGTTATTGTGACTTAGGTTGGGAACATGTTAAAAGTTTGTAGTTATTCTATGAGGCCAGCACCACTCTTATATCAAAACCTTGCAGAGACACAACAAAAAAGAAAACTTCAAGCAAACGTCCTTGAAAAACATCAATGCAAAAATCCTCAATAAAATACTTGCAAACTAAACTTAGCAGCATGTCAAAAAACTAATTAGCCACAATCAAGAGGCTTCATCTCTGGGACTCAAGGCTGGTTCATCATATGCAAGTCAATAAATGTGATTCATCACATAAACCAAACTAAAGGCAAACACCACATAATTATCTCAATTGATGCAGAAAAGGTTTTTGATAACATTTAACACCCATTCATGTTAAAAATTCTTAATAAACTAGGTATTGAATAAACTTACCTCAAAATATTAAGAGCCATCTAGGACAAACCGACAGTTAATATCATGCTGAAAGGGCAAAAGCTGGAAGCATTCTTCTTGAAAACCAGCACAAGACAAGGATGCCAAATTTCACCACTCCTATTCAGCATATTATAGGAATTCCTAGCCTAAGCAATTAGGCAAGAGATAGAAATAAAGGACATTCAAATAAAAAGAAAGGAAGTCAAACTATCCCTATTTAAAGACAATATGATTCTATATTTTGGAAACCCCATAGTCTCAGCAAAAACTCCTTCAACTAATAAACAACATCAGTGAGGTTTCTGGATACAAAATCAATGTACAAAAATGAGTCTCATTTCTATACAGAAAATAGCCAAACCAAGAGCCAAATCAGAAAGGCAAGCCAATTCACAATTGCTTCAAAAACAATAAAATACCTAGTAATAGAACAAACCAGTGAAGTGAAAGGTCTCTACAATGAGAATTACAAAACACTTCTTGATGAAATCAGAGATGACACAAATAAATGAAAAAAAAAAAACGCATGCTCATGGATAGGAAGAGTTAATATCATTAAAATAACCATACTGACCAAAGCAATTTACAGATTTAATGCTATTCCTATCAAACTAAAAATGACATTCTTTATAGAACTAGAAAAAATCCATTTTAAAATTTAAATAGGAACAAAAAAGACTGAATAGTCAAGGCAATCCTAAGCAAAAAGAACAAAGCTGGAGGCATCACATTACTGAATTTTGAACTCTACTATAGGGTTACAGTAACCAAAAAAGCATGGTACTGGTATAAAAACAGACACATAGACCAATGGAACAGAACAGAGAGCCCAGAAATGAGGTCACACACCTATCACCATCTGATCTTCAATGAAGCTGACAAGACAAGCAATGGGGAAAAGACTCCCATCCTGTTCAATAAATAGTGCTGGGATAACTGGCTAGTCATAACCAGAATATTGAAGTTGGATCCCTTCCTTACACTTTATACAAAAATGAACTCAAGATGGATTAAAGATTTAAATGTAAACCCCAAACCTATGAAAACCCTGGAGACAGCCTAGGCGATAACATCTGGGACAGAAGAATGGACAAAATTTTCATGGCAAAGACACTGAAAGCAATCACAACAGAAGCAAAAATTGACAAATGGCATCTAATTAAATTTAAGAGCTTCTGCACAGCAAAAGAAACTATCAACAGAGTAAACATACAATCTAAAAAATAGAAGGAAATATTTGCAAACTATGTCTGAGAAAGGTCTAATATCTAGCATCTATAAGGAACTTAAACAAAATTACAAGAAAAAAAGCAAACAGCACCTTTTGAAAAATGAGCAAAAAACATGAACAGACACTTTTCAAGAAAAGACATAATCCAAGATGATTACCTCATCTCAAGATCCTTAATTTAGTCACATCCATATCATACCTTTGCATATATAAGGTAGGCATAGTCACAGAATCTCGGGATTAGGACAAGGGTATCTTGGGGCAGAACATTATCTGCCTACCACATCTCTGCACTGGAAACCACCAGCAGTTTGCTTTTACAAACTCTCTTTAATTTATAAAGGAATCCCCAGTGTTAACCCTAATGATTCTCAATTAGTGAATCTGTGTATGATGTATTACCTGAAATTTCTTTTTCTTTCTTTCTCTCTTTCTTTTTCTCTCCTTCCTTCCTTCCTTCCTTCCTTCCTTCCTTCCTTCCTTCCTTC
>NW_012114544.1:7804297-7811141 GCF_000951035.1 Colobus angolensis palliatus | reverse complement strand
TTCTTTCTTTCTTTCTTTCTTTCTTTCTTTCTTTCTCCTTCCTTCCTTCCTTCCTTCCTTCCTTCCTTCCTTCCTTCCTTCCTTCTTTCCTCAGATCTTATAAATATCCCCCCATGAAATTTAGAATATGGGAAGTAAACACAAAGACTCATAAGCTACATGTGATTTTTGTTTTATCTCATATTTTTGTCTTTCCTGTTAAAATGAACAACAAAATAACCATTAGGGAAAATAACAGAGAAAAAAATATAGATTGGTACTCAAAATATCATAGAGAAACATATGTTAATATTCAGAAAAGCTAAGAATAATTGCTATAAGAAACTAAAATTATGTAACACTGAAACATTTAAAAAACTAAAATCTATAACACAGATAATTATAACATCTTAATTATGTTAAAATGATGTTTCCATCAGTTAAAGCAGAATTCAAAGTAGAGCACTTCACAAATACAGATAATGAATATGGGTAATCAAATTCCTTAAATAAATTTACCTTATTGCACAAATTATTCACTTAATTATCATTTTGGCCTGTTGTCTTTAGATGATCACTCATTTCTCATGTATGCAATTTTCCTCAGTTAGAACATGCAACTAATATGATAGAGATGGAGTTTTCCAAATGTTGTTGTATTGGAATTTGTGCCCAATGCTAATTCTTTGTGGTACATCATGTTGTTTCATAACTTTTTTTAAGGATAAACTGTTTCCTCTGCCTGAAATCACCTACTGTTGTTATGGGAACTCCTTCCCAGAACCTAGTCCAGTGCTAGCACAAACTAAATCTCCAAAGTTATTGAACTAAATAATTTGAAGAAACCCAATAAATAATGTATATAGATGATCAAAACTATGAAATGACCACACAATTATATTAGAGTAACTGATGCTTTAAGAGAACCAACCAAATACTCTTTCTTCATTTTATTCAAAACAGTGAAATATTTTGCATTTAGCTTTAGGGTCATATCACTCAAGACGTGCTATGGGAGTTTTCAAATTTTTATGAATGAAATTTACTACTTTTCAGATAATCCTAGAATATCTCCCTCAAAATACATCTCTTTCCTGTAAAACTGCATTGCACACAAAAAGCCACCAAAAAGTGAGTTTATGCCATTGGAGAATGCAGAACAATTGAAAGATTTCCTAAATCTGCATAATAGAAGATGTGGGAATGTTCTACTTCTTAATAAAAACATTTTATACATTGCATATAGCATTCTCAGTTAAAAACAAAGTCTTTAAATCATTTCAAAATATCTCTACATTAAAGTTATTTTGTCAAATGCATATTAAAATATATGTTTATGTACTACACTGGACAATGAAGAACAGTAATAAAAATGTAAACCCAAGAACAATCCATACTAAAATGGCATTTTGACATTTAAATTCATTTATATCTTAAACTACTCATGTAAGATATTTGAAACAAAGCTACAGCTATGAAAGAAGTAGTTGAAGGCAAAGACTGAGGAAGCATTTTGCTTTTCTGAGGCCATTTTCAATTTTTTATTTTTTACATACACCCTGATGTAATACGTAGACTCTTTTCTCACTTCAGACCATTTGCCCCTTTGTCAAACAAACTTGAAATTGTTAAAATAATTTAAGTGATTTAGTATGATAATCCTTTTGAAGTGAACTTTAAGTATTAGTTTCACAGAAACATGATTTTTAAAAATATAATGTGAATTTATTTTACTGTCATTTAATGTGAAATCTAAAGTGGAAAAATGTAACAGAGATTTATTTTATCCATCACCCTACCTATGACTTAAAAAATATATTTATAGATAGTGGTATGTTGGAGTGGTGTCCTCTGAAGAGCAATTTTCCCCCTATCTTCTTAACTCTGTATTCTATGAAATCACATTGGGCATGGTGGCGCATGCCTGAATCCCAGCCCTTTGGGAGGCCAAGGTAGGCAGATCACTTAAGGTCAGGAGTTTGAGACCAGCCTGGTCAAGATGGTGTAACCCTGTCTCTACTAAAAATACAAAAATTAGCTGGGTGTGGTGGCATACACCTGTAGTCCCAGATACTCGGTAGGCTGAGGCAGAAGAATTGCTTGAACTTGGGAGACAGAGGTTGTAATGAACTGAGATTACACCCCTGCACTCCAACCTGGGCAAGAGAGCAAGACTCTGTCAAAAAAAAAAAAAAGCAATCACATGAATATCTTTCAATCAGCAACTTTGGGGGTAGTTTATAAAGCCACAGATGCTATGAATCTCCCACTGGAGAACTGATTGTTAACCATTTATCACCACACCACTTAAGTATACTAGTGATCTCTGTATTGCCTTAGTCCCTAGACTATATGCTAAGATGAAATGTTTCAAATGGGCAGAGCAGCCTCTCATATTTTTTGAATTAATATAATGTAATGATTGTGAGCAGGTAACTTCTTTTGTGATAAAAGATGATTGAATTAATAGGAAAATGCTTATTACACACTTTTTCTATTACATTATTGCACTTGTCAATTTGAACATAGTTTCCTAAAAGAGTCTAATCAATGGAACAAAGGGGAGCGATATTAAACTTAAATTTCTTATCTGTAAAACTGAATAGTAAGAGAATCAACAAGACCCTGGGTGAAAATGAAATCAAATAGAATATTTTTTATTGGATGTTTATTTGACAAATTTTTATTGAATACAACTGAAAAATATACACTATGCTAATCATGGTGGTTAATGAAACGTTATTAAACTGAAGAGACCAACTCCTAAACCGATATTTATAGAATGTTGTACTAATTACTTTTGTAAATGCCTAGAGTGTTCTGGAAAATCTTAGAAAGTGTCACTTAGGTTAAGAAAGTGACACTTAGGTTTTAGAGGTTTTAGGAGTATTTGATAAGGGAAACAATATGGCTTTTAAAATAATTCTCCAAATAACTTAAATTCTCCCATTTAACTTTACATTTTTAAAAGTATCCAACACAAAGCATCATCTTGAACTATCATGATAAATAAATAATTTTGTCCTTTTCTTTTTTTCTTTTTTTTTTTTTTTTGGAGACAGAGTCTCAAAAGTCTGTTGTTCAGTGGTGCCATCTCTGCTCACTGCAACCTCCACCTTCTGGGTTCAAGCAATTCTCCTGCCTCAGCCTCCTGAGTGTTGTGACTACAGGCATGTGCCACCACACCCAGCTAAGTTTCGTATTTTTAGTAGAGACAGGGTTTTACCATGTTGGCCAGGCTGGTCTCAAACTCCTGACCTCTAGTAATCTTCCCACCTTGGTCTTCCAAATGGTGAGTGACTGCGCCCAACCAATAACTAAATTCTTAAATTAAAAAGTTTGTCACTTTTATTCTGTTTATGAAGCAAATTACTCACAATGTTCATTCAAGTTCATTGCAAAACAAACCAGCAGACAAAAATGCAGTCTCTCCTTAAAACGAGTTAATGACTGCATTTATCTTACATTTAAAACCTGAATTTCTCTAAAAATTGTCATTGTGCACATAGAGAGTCAAATCAGTTATGCTAAATTGTATTCAGCTGTCTCTGTGCTTTTTGCCTCCCCATTCATTTAGTTCTGTGTCCATTAATTTCCCCTCAGCTATATGTGAGTTCGCCATAATGTATCCTATAGACCCATAAATCACTGGACTTATGAAAAGGATTAAAATGCATTATCATCTGTCATGAAATTTTTCCTTTAGCATTTTTAAAAGTGATTTTTAAATGAGTGTCTCATCTTATTGTTCGAAGGTTAAAACATACACAGAAAAGCACACAATACTGAAATAGATAGTTTTATATATTGTCACAATATTGACATACAGTTTATCCACCAATTAAATCAGGGAATACAACCCTGACAGGATCTCAGCAGACACCCTGTGCCTACCTTCTATCATTACGCTCCTCGTCACCTGCGTTAACTATCATTTGCATTTCTATCCTTCAGGTTGTTTTTTATGTTTTAAAAAACTTTACATACATGGAATATTAGAGAATGCATCATTTCATGACTTTTACTTTGTTAAATATTACGTTTGTAAGATTAACCTGTATCTATGTTTTTTTTCCATTTTCATTATTATACAGCATCACATTCAATAGCTATGTCAGGATTTATTTATTAATTTTACAGTCTATTGGCATTTAGTCTCCTTTTATATTCTAGATATTAGAAGCTATATTGTTTTGAACCTTCTTTGAAGTCTTCTGATGTACATGTACACTAATTTTTATTGTATGAATACATAGGAGTAGAGTTGTCATATAATTTATTGATAACACTTGGGTATTTATTTTGACAGATGATGACAAATTGACCAAATAAGCTTTATGAATTTAAATTTTCATCAACAGTGTTTCAAAATTTCTTTTTCTTTTTTCTTTTTTTTTTAATCCTTGGCAATGATTGGTACTGCCAGGTTTTGTTTGTTTGTTTGTTTGTTTTGGAGATGGATTCTCTCTCTGTCAGCCTGATTGAAATGCAGTGGTGCAGTCTCGGCTCACTGCAACCTCCACCTCACGGGTTCAAGTGATTCTTCTGCCTCAGTCTCCCAAGTAGCTGGGACTACAGGCACATGCCACCACACCCAGCTCACCCAGCTAAATTTTGTATTTTTAGTAGAGACAGGGTTTCACCATATTGGCTAGACTGATCTTGAACTCCTGACCTCATGGTCCACCTGTCTCGGCCTCCCAAAGTGCCGGAATTACCAGTGTGAGCCATCATGCCCGGCTCAGTTTTATAAATTATAAATTTACTAGTGAATATATATTATATTTAGTGACATTAAAATAATGTACACTCAAAAGCTCCCAACTACTAAATATACAGCTCCATAAATTATCACAATGCAAACATAAAAGAAAGTATAATTTTTGTTGTTGTTGTTAATGTTACAACATTTAAAGAGCTATGAGGCCTCAATCTTATCTTGACAACAACAACAACAACAACAAGCTGAAAAACTGAAAATTAATGACTTTTCTTAGACTCATCTGATATTTGATGTAACAGAACAAATCTGAAAGATACACAAATAAAGAAAATCACAGCTGAGATCACCTTACATGGAGCAGGAGCCACTGAAACTTTAAACTGATAGAAACACTTACAATTTTGAGGAATTACTAGAAAACCAGTGTGCTTTACCTTAAAAGTGAGAAACTCCTTTTAGCCCAGTTTTAGGAGACATCACCACATTTGTGGGTTTTATTTCCAGGACCTGACCAGGTTATTAGGGTGAAGACCTGAAGAAAACTGTTCCATGTTTATGGCACAGGAGCAGAGAAGTAACTACTTTGAAATATATTCAGAGAATTGTCCATAAAAACAGTCTGCTCTGCATAGGAAAAGACATTAGCAGAGCCTTATCTGGCCTGAGGAAAAGAAGGCTGCCCTCTAGTCTTCCTGATTCACTGAACGAATTTGGGGGAACTAAGAAAGACTTATCAAAGTCACAGCCCAGGGATGCAGGCCCATTAAAAGATTAAAGTTTAATATAAGATTACAGAATGTGCCCCCTTTTCCATACCTTGAAACTTAAGCAACAGGTCTCTAGTAAAATAAATGTGGATTGCAACTGAGAGAGCTGCAAAACATAAATGGTTTCAAATGGAATTCTCAGGGAAATCCAAAGACAACAGAGGAAAAATAATCAAGGACCCTAGAGGAATTTGAAGCCTCTGACACATACAATGACAGAAAATACTAAACAAAAGCCAAATTATAGCCAGAAACACATAAAACCTTTCACTAAACCCTGACTTACCTAGGTTCCTATTATCAAATACATCATGTCTAGCTTTCCACAAAAAATTCACAATGTATGATAAAAAACAGGAAAAGATAGTATGATGAGACAAAGTAATCACCAGTATCTGATTCAGGCATGACACAGATTTTGAAATTAACAGGCATTAATTTTTTTAAATAACAATGATTAACATATTAAGGACTCTAATGGAAAAGGTAGATATGTAAAATCACATGGGCAATGTAAGCACAGCAATTGCAACTCTAAAAAATAATCGATGAAAAATGCTAGTAATCAAAAATAGAAAATAAGTAAAGAATACCTTTAATGACCTCTTCAGTAGACTGGATGTTATGGTTTGAATGTTCATATCGAGACTCATGTTCAAATTCTATTGTCATTGTAACAGTATTAAAAGGTGGGGTGCCAAGATGGCCAACTAGAAACAGCTATAGTCAGAAACTCCCACCAAGAAGAACAAAAATGGCAAGTGAATGCTGCATCAGCAAGTGAGGTATCCAGGTTCTCTCACTGGGGTTGACAAGGCAGTTGGCATGACACGTGGAGAGCAAAGAAAAGTAAGGTGATACGACGGCCCACCTGGGAGCCCCATAGGGCAAGGGGAGCTCCCACCCACAGCGAAGAGGGGTGGTGAGTGATGATGCTACCATGCCCAGGAAACCATATTTTTTCCACAGATCTGCGCAACCCATGGATCAGGACATCGCCCTCATGAGCTCATGCCAGCAGAGCCTTGGGTCCCAAGCACAAAGCAGTGCAGATTCTCAGTGATCACTCATCTGGAGATTGCCTGAGACTACCAAATTCCTAGGAGAAGGGGCAGCAGCCATCACTCCAGCTCCAATCTGCTGTCTTTCCCCTTCTCGTGCTAGAAAGACTAGTTGGTTTGTTGGTTTGCACCCAGGAAGTATTCCCAACAGTGCATCACAGTGACTGTGGCAGATCATGGCCAGACTGCTTTTTTCTTTTCTTTTTTTTTTTTTTTTTTTTGACACTGTGCACGTCCTTCTATTAAATCAGACTGCCCAGCACCCTGCTTTACCACTTCGCATGTCTCTGTGTCTTCCCTAGATTACAATCTCC